>NC_073378.1:10294677-10589677 GCF_028641065.1 Leucoraja erinaceus
CCTGAAGAATGAGGACATCTCCGATGCCCTGGTGTGGAACACTTCATCCTGAGTGCAGATGCGGCGTAGATGTAGGAATGGGGAGTAGGGGATGGAGTCCGTAAAGAAAGCAGGGTGGGAAGAAGTGTAGTCCAGATAGCCATGGGAGTCAGTGGGTTTATAGTGGATGTCGCTCAGTGGTCTATCACCTGCGATGGAGATAGTGAGGTCTAGAAATGGTAGGGAAATGTCGGAAATGGTCCAGGTGTATTTGAGTGCCAGATGGAAGTTAGTGGTGAAGTGGATGAAGTCAGTGAGTTGTGTGTGGGTGCAGGAGGTAGCACCAATGGAGTTGTCGATGTAGCGGAGGTACAGTTCGGGGATAGGGCCACGGTACGTCTCGAACAAGGATTGTTCGACGTACACTACAAAGAGGCAGGCGTAGCTGGGGCCCATGCACGTGCCCATAGCTACGCCTTGAATTAGGAGGAAATGGGAGGAGTCAAACGAAAAGTTGTTGAAGGTAAGGATCAGCTCCGCTAGGAGGAGGAGAGTATCAGTAGATGGGGATTGGTTGGTTCTGCAGCCGAGGAAGAAACGGAAGGCTTTAATACCCTCCTGGTGGGGGATGGAGGTGTAGAGTGACTGGACATCCATGGTGAAGATGAGGGAGTGGGGGCCTGGAAAACAGAAGTCATGGAGGAGACAAAGAGCGTGCAAGGTGTCTTGGACTTGGGGAGGGAGGGATTTGACCAGGGGGATAGGATGGACTTGAGGTATATGGAAATACGTTTGGTGGGACAAGAACAGGCAGAAACAATGGGTTTGCCAGGACAGTCAGGTTTGTGGATTTTAGGGTGATGGTAAAATTGGGACGTGCGGGGCTGGGAAACAATGAGGTTGGAGGCTTGGGACGGCACGGAGCCGGAAGTGATGAAGTCAGTGATGGTGCTAGAGATAGTGGCCTGATGCTCGTCTGTCGGGTCATGGTCCAAGGATAAGTAGGAGGAGGTGTCTGAGAGTTGGCGCGTGGTTCAGCTTTGTAGAGATCAGCGCGCCAGACTACCACGACACCTCTCTTGTCGGCTGGTTTGATCACCCAGTCTGGGTTGTTGCAGAGTGAGTGGAGGGCTGTACGTTCAATGGGGGAGAGGTTAGAATGAGAAAGGGGAGTGGAGAAGTTGAGGTGGTTGTTATGGGCAGTTTAAAATAAAAAGGTCTAAAGCTGGTAGATGGTCATGAGGTGGAGTCCAAGAGGAGGGGTCCATTGGAGATGGGAGAAGGGATCATCATTGGGGGGGCGAGGACTCCTTCCCACGGTAAAACGCTTGGAAAAATCATCCTGATATGTTTAACTATTCCAAGGTCATTCAAAGGGGAAAGCACATAAAAATGGTTTGGAACTCTGGCATTCTCAGCACAAATCCATGGGTGCAACAGCAATTTAACTTCAGCAGCTGAAATCAATAGATTATTTTGTCAGGATTTAACTGGTCAAGCAGTAGCAGTTCTAAACAGTCCACTCCTGTCTCTCAAGGGGGCGGTATGCTGGCGCTGCAGTAGATTTGCTGCCTTACAGCACCAGAGACCCGGGTTCGATCCTGACTACGGGTACCATCTGTACAGAGTTTGTATGTTATCCCCGTAACCGCATGGGTTTTCCAATCTTGTCTCCCTTTTAAAAATGAAAAACTGCTTGTCAGCACTGTCTGTGTGGTGACAAGGCAAGTGCATATGACAATAAATGCGACTTGTCATGAACAGGTGGGGAATGGGGTGGAATTATTTGCTAAAAATGTGGTTTCCCCTGTATTGCCTGCAGGCCAATTTTGCTTCAAAGAGGTATTGCATGAAAAAACATGTTCCCAACTAACTCCACTGCAAACTTCTAATCTACCCACAGTACACTTCCTATTGCACAGTCAAACTTGCCACATATTGTAAGCCATGCCATACTTACATGGCCTGGATTTCTATTGCAATTCAGCAACATATGTTCACACAGAATGCTGAAGGGAACATAACTGAAGAGTCCAGTCTGCTGTTTTATTTCCCTGATTTATTTTCAGTACTAGACACCACACATTATGTAAGGAACTAAAAAAAAACAAGACATTTATTCTGTCAGCAGATGTGCAATTGCTGTTGTTGTTACTTGGGGTGCTGCTTATTCTTTGGTGATACAACAATAATTCATGCATCATGATACAGTATCTTTGAGGATTTTAAACTCACATTCTAAGTTATCTGAATAGATTTGAAAAGTCTGCATAACATTTTCTTAGCCCAGATTCATTTACGTCTTGATGCCCTCTCTTTGATCTATAAGATCAGAATGTGCCTCAATTATATTCGGACCAGGGAGTAGGAACCTGGGAAAAGGCTGTTCAGTTCCTCGTCATTTTATTCATACATCAATGCCAAGTTCATCCTGACAGCAGTGCATATCCACCACATTTAAAAATAGATGTTAGAATGGAGCTAAGACTATTTCTGTGGATGACAATAGCAAAAATATAGAACAGGAGAAGCTGGAAATGATCAACAGGACAGGCAGCATCTGTGGAAGGAGATCTGTGGATAAATGTGAGGTTATCCATTTTGGTGGCAAAAACGGGAAAACAGACTATTATCTAAATGGTGGCCGATTGGGAAAGGGGGAGATGCAGCGAGACCTGGGTGTCATGGTACACCAGTCATTGAAGGTAGGCATGCAGGTGCAGCAGGCAGTAAAGAAAGCGAATGGTATGTTAGCTTTCATTGTAAAAGGATATGAGTATAGGAACAGGGAGGTTCTACTGCAGTTGTACGGGGTATTGGTGAGACCACAGCTGGAGTATTGCGTACAGTTTTGGTCTCCAAATCTGAGGAAGGACATTATTGCCATAGAGGGAGTGCAGAGACGGTTCACCAGACTGATTCCTGGGATGTCAGGACTGTCTTATGAAGAAAGACTGGATAGACTTGGTTTATGCTCTCTAGAATTTAGGAGATTGAGAGGGGATCTTATAGAAACTTACAAAATTCTTAAGGGGTTGGACAGGCTAGATGCAGGAAGATTGTTCCCGATGTTAGGGAAGTCCAGGACAAGGGGTCACAGCTTAAGGATCAAGGGGAAATCCTTTAAAACCGAGATGAGAAGAACTTTTTTTCACACAGAGAGTGGTGAATCTCTGGAACTCTCTGCCGCTGAGGGTAGTCGAGGCCAGTTCATTGGCTATATTTAAGAGGGAGTTAGATGTGGCCCTTGTGGGTAAAGGGATCAGGGTGTATGGAGGGAAGGCAGGTACGGGATACTGAGTTGGATGATCAGCCATGATCATATTGAATGGCGGTGCAGGCTCGAAGGTGCACCTAATTTCTATGTTTCTATGTTTCTATGTTTCTGTGGATGACAATAGCAAAAATATAGAACAGGAGAAGCTGGAAATGATCAACAGGACATGCAGCATCTGTGGAAGGAGATGCTTTTAAAATGCAGAGTGTGGGGGGGGGGGGGGGGGGGGGGGGGGGGGGGTAGGGGGGGGGGGGGGGGGGGGGGGGGGGGGGGGGGGGGGTGGGGGGGGGGGGGGGGGGGGGGGGGGGGGGGGGGGGGGGGGGGGGGGGGGGGGGGGGGGGGGGGGGGGGGGGGGGGTTTAAGATAAAGAGAATATCTCTGATCAAATGAAACCAGGGTTCCTGAAATGATTCCAATCTTTAATCGGGTATGGAACAAGAGAGAGAAAAGAGACAAAAAAGGAGAGTGGGGTAGGAGAGAGAGAAGATGGCAAACTAGAGGAAGAGCGGAAAGGAATGTGCAGAAGCTACAAAATGCAGGTCAGGACTGTAGGAAGTGTAGTTGGATCAGCTGTATCAGGAGAGGGAGGAAAATCTGCGTATAACCCGCAGCAGAAACAACCAGTCAGCTGCAAGCTGAAAGTTAACTGAAATTGTAGAATTTCATATTGTGTTCATAAAGTGCTCAGATAGAAGATGAGATGTTTGATCTTCAAGCCTGCACTAACTGTACAGGAAGTGGAATAATACAGAGCTAATGCCGATGGGTAATTGGTGGTCAACATGGACTCGATGGGCTGAGGAGCCTGTGTCTCTAAAGAGGAGGCCAGAGACATACAGGTCAGAGTAGGAGTGGGATGGGAATTCAAATTGACAAGCATCTACTCAGCATCACTGCTGTAGACTGAATGTGGCTGCTCCACAAAGTCGTCAATTGTCTTTGCCGAATATTGGATATTGCAATACACATAAAGGTATTGAGCATGACTTTTGGCAAATATCTTGATTACTGAAGGTGTGAATTGTTGACCAAGGTGGGTCTCAACATCCCACTTGACACGATCTTGATCAAGCAGTTGAAGTCAGTGTTGAGAATTGATACTCAGTGCATTGATAAACAGTTGATTTATTAAATCAAAATTCCCAGCTCTTAAGGTGGCTGTATGACACTTTCATGACAAGCTCTTCACCAAAGCCTCTCCTAAAGTCACCAGCTGGGCACGCTTAAGCATCATATTGGTGTTTAAAGGATACTCATCACAAAGGCATATTCATTATATAATGGCAGTTTTTAAAATCTTCTCAAAGTCCAACTTCGGTAGCCATTACCCCTCGGGGATGGGTTGGAGGTATAGTTTACGCACTCACGACACACTTAAGATAGTAAAAACGAATCTTCCAACCATTGTTTCTTTATTAATTAGTCTTTTTATTGAAGTAGTACATAGCAATGAAATAATCCATCACTTTCCGTTCTCAATCGCTGTTCCATTCATGTCATATAAATCATATGAAAGTTTCTTTGTATAAAAGCATGTCATCTCTTTAGCATGTGTGTGTCATGATCGTGATTCGTGTGATTGGTTCCATGATAGGTTCACCAGACTGATTCCTGGGATGTCAGGACTTCCATATGACGAAAGACTGGATAGACTCGGTTTATACTCGCTAGAATTTAGAAGATTGAGGCGGAATCTTATAACCATATAACCATATAACCATATAACAATTACAGCACGGAAACAGGCCATCTCGGCCCTACAAGTCCATGCCGAACACATTTTTTTTTCCCCTTAGTCCCACCTGCCTGCACTCATACCATAACCCTCCATTCCCTTCTCATCTATATGCCTATCCAATTTATTTTTAAATGATACCAATGAACCTGCCTCCACCACTTCCACACCACAATAAGAGGTATCTTATTGAAACTTACAAAATTCTTAAGGGGTTGGACAGGCTAGATGCAGGAAGATTGTTCCCGATGTTGGGGAAGTCCAGAACAAGGGGTCACAGTTTAAGGATAAAGGGGAAATATTTTAGGACCGAGATGAGAAAAACATTTTTCACACAGAGAGCGGTGAATCTCTGGAACTCTCTGCCACAGCAGGTAGTTCAGGCCAGTTCATTGGCTATATTTAAGAGGGAGTTTAAGGGATCTGGGGGTATGGAGAGAAGGCAGGTACAGGATACTGAGTTGGATGATCAGCCATGATCATATTGAATGGCGGTGCAGGCTCGAAGGGTCGAATGGCCTACTCCTGCACCTATTTTCTATGTTTCTATGTTTCTACCACTACCTCCTGCTTTTCTGTCCAAGCCCCATGATTTCTCTTTGTAATATACCTCTCCTGCAATGCTGCACATGAATTGGCATCATGCCTTGGTGTCCAGCAGCTTCCATACAGAGAGATACATAGTCATACAACACAGAAGCAAGCTATTCAACTCACTTTGTCTGAGCTGACCAGTAAACACCCATGTAAACTAATCCTACATTCATCCCATTTTATTAACTCTACTTTCCCTATAAGTTCCCGAAGATTCCCCCACATACCTGTACGGAGTTTGCACCTTCTCCCCGTGACCTCCGTGGGTTTTCTCCGAGATCTTCGGTTTCCTCCCACCCTCCAAAGTACAGGTTTGTAGGTTAATTGGCTTGGTATAAATGTAAGATTGTCCCTAGTGTGTGTAGGTAGTGTAATGCCCCTGTACCACTTAGGAAACCTGAACGGAAACCTTTGGCGACTTTGCGCCCCACCCAAGGTTTCCGTGCGGTTCCCGGAGGTTGCAGGTGGTTGCCGGAGGTTGCAGGTAGTGGAAGCAGGTAGGGAGACTGACGAAAAACTCCGGGAAACGCACGGAAACCTTGGGTGGGGCGCAAAGTTTCCAAAGGTTTCTGTTCAGGTTTCTGAAGTGGGAAAGGGGCTTTTAGTGTGTGGGTATCACTGGTCTGTGTGGAATCGGTTGGGTGAAGGGCCTTTTTCCGCGCTGTATCTCTGAAATTAAAAAAACGAAACCTGGACACAAGCAACAAATTAGAGTGACCAAATGATCTACTAATCTGCCTGTTTCTGCGATGTGTAAAGGAGCATGTGGAGAAAAGGCAGATGGTTATAGGAGAACAGGCAACCTTCACACAGACCACACCAGAGATCAGGTGTAAGCCAGGCTGCAGGAGCTGTGAAACAGCAGTAACACCATCTGAGCCACTGCGCCAGATGAGTGGTGCATCGCACACCCAGAAGGACGATTCAATTTCCCAGCATGTATATTTTTTGTGCTGACAACTATCAATTGATATTAGTGTAGGAAGAAACTGCAGATGCTGGTTTACACCGAAGATAGACACAAAATGCCAGAGTAACTCAGCGGGACAGACAACATCTTTGGATAGAAGATAGAATAAGGCAGATTATTATCTGAATGGTATCAGATTCGGTAAAAGGGAGGTGCATTGAGACATGGTCGTCCATGTACATCAGTCACTGAAAGTAGGCATGCAGGTACAGCAGGCAGTAAACAATGCAAATGGCATGTTGGCTTTCATTGCGTGAGGATATGAGTACACGAGCAAGGAAGTCCTACTGCAGTTCTACAGTGCCCTAGTGAGACCACATCTGGAGTATTGTGTGCAGTTTTGGTGTCCTAATTTGAGGAAGGACATTCTTGCTATTGAGGGAGTGCATCGTAGGTTTATAAGGTTAATTCCTGGGATGGTAGGACTGACATATGATGAAAGAATGGATCTATTGGGCTTGTATATAAAATTCTTTAGGGATTGGACAGGCTAGATGTAGGAAAAATGTTCCCAATGTCGGGGGAGTCCAGAACCAGGGGCCACAGTTTATGAATAAGGGGCAGGCCAGATAGAACTGAGATGAGGAAAAACATTTTCGCCAGAGTTGTGAATGTGGAATTCTCTGTCACAGTGGAGGTCAATTCACTGGATGTTTTCAAGAGAGAGTTAGACAGAGCTCTTAACGGAATCAAGGGATATGGGGAGAAAGCAGGATCGGGGTTTTGATTTTGGATGATCAGCCATGATCATATTGAATGGTTGTGCTGGCTCGAAGGGCCAAAAGGCCGACTACTGTGCCTTTTTTTCTATTTTTCTGTGAATGGGTGATGTTTCGGGTCGAGACCCTTCTTCAGACCCTTCTACAATTTTGGTGATTGACTTTACATTTGTGCATGAAATTCGTTATGCAGTTGCATTTCCCTCTCAAGGTTTACCTTATCAATTCTATTCTCAGCTCTCTTTACATTTGGATTGGCAATATGTGTGCTTCACCATTATTCCCAGGAGTCACCCCTTACTCCCAAAGCAACATAATTTATGAAAAACCTTTCGGAATAAATATTGTCATTATAACTCTGCCATTGATTTAGTAACTAATTTGCATTTCATTGTCATGGTATTGTCAAGGTGCCTTTGTTATCACAAGCTAAAGAGCTACTTTCATCAAAGTTTCAAAATCATTGCAAAAAATCAAATTAAAGTAATTGATACAGGATGCATCCTTGTACTTGTATGTTACTGAACTCTATAGCTTTTCACTTGGTGTGTCATTGAAAGGTTGTGTGATCAGGACAGAACTAAAGCCTGATCTAAGTCTCGAACGCAAAACAAATTTGCTTGCTCCTATTTAATGTGACAAATATCAATGTCCTGATCTGTTGTGTTTGGAGACGAGAGTAGATAGTTGTGGTAGTGTGTGTAAGGCATGTACATGGGGAGGGGAGGGGAGAGTTGGCGGGGGACTACTTCTGATAACATACGGAATTATCAGCCTATTATCACAAGAGCTTACTTCAATGGGTTTATTATCTAAGCCTCTGAATTTACATTTTATTTTCAAGCTTCCCAAGCATTTTGTTTGAATGAGTGGAATAATGACAGATGCAACACAATTTCAGCTCCATTCCTAAAGGGACAATGGCAACATGTTGCTTGATAGAATGTGATGTTGATGCGTAATTCAAGTCGTCAAGTCAAGAGTGTTTATTGTCATGTGTCCCTGATAGGACAATGAAATTCTTGCTTTGCTTCAGCACAACAGAACATAGTAGGCATTGAATACAAAACAGATCAGTGTGTCCATATACCATTACACACGTAAATACACGCATGAATAAATAAACTGATAAAGTGCAAATAACAAATAAAACATTTTTTGATGCATAGTCATGCAGGAGAGAAGACTCAACACTCTGAGCAGCATCTGCCGTATCCTGGGCATATCCTGGCAAGACAGAGTGTCCAACGCCGAGATCCTCCTTCGCGCTGGCCTTCCCAGTATGTACACTCTACTCAGGCAGCCCCAGCTACGTTACAAGGATGTCTGCAAGAGAGATATGAAGGCGCTCAACATCGATATGGAGTCCTGGGAGAGCCTTGCAGCCGACCGCATGAGGTGGAGAGGTACCCCGAACCAACATCTCAAAACGGGGGAAGAGAAACTGAGAGAGAGTACAGAGGAGACTTACTAGAATGTTGCCTGGGTTTCAGCAACTAAGTTACAGAGAAAGGTTGAACAAGTTAGGGCTTTATTCTTTGGAGCGCAGAAGGTTAAGGGAGGACTTGATAGAGGTTTTTAAAATGATGAGAGGGATAGACAGAGTTGACGTGGGAAAGCTTTTCCCACTGAGAGTAGGGAAGATTCAAACAAGAGGACATGATTTGAGAATTAAGGGACTGAAGTTTAGGGGTAACATGAGGGGGAACTTCTTTACTCAGAGAGTGGTAGCGGTGTGGAATGAGCTTCCAGTGAAGGTGGTGGAGGCAGGTTCGTTTTTATCATTTAAAAATAAATTGGATAGTTATATGGACGGGAAGGGAATGGAAGGTTATGGTCTGAGCGCAGTTATATGGGACTAGGGGACAATCCGTGTTCGGCACGGACTAGAAGGGTCGAGATGGCCTGTTTCCGTGCTGTAATTGTTATATGGTTATATGGTTATATGATGAATGCAGCGGCAAACAAGCGGCACGCAGAAAGAAGCGCTGCAACTTCAACAGATCAGAGACCGCACACAAATGTGACCTTTGCCACAGAGACTGTCACTCCCGCATTGGTCTCTTCAGTCACAAGCGACGCTGCTCCAGTCGAGGTTTGGAGCAAGCAGCCACAACTAGGATGCATCACCCATGGCCAGTCATGACCAAAAGGGGGCATACAAAAAAAGTCGTGCAGTGGTAGAATTGCTGCCATACAGTGCCAGAGACCTGGGTTCAATCTTGTCTATGACTGTTGTCTATACAGAGTTAGTATGTTCTCCCTGTGACTCCGTGGGTTTCATCCCATAGTCCAAAGACCGCGTGGGTTTCTAGGCTAATTGGTTTCTACTAATTGTCCCTAGGGGTTAGGATAGAACAGTGGGGTGATCATACGCCGGCAGAGACTCAGTGGGCCAAAGGGTCTGTTTCCACACTGTATCTCTAATCTAAACAAAGAAAATTGAATTAAACAAGTGTAACCCAAGGTTAAGTTGTGCCTACCAAGCATAGGCTTGGCGATCGTTTTGCCGATCACCTCCGCTCGGTCAGCATTAACCAAACTGACCTTCCAGTGGCTCAGCACTTCAACTCCCCCTCCCATTCCGAATCCGACCTCTCTGTCCTGGGTCTCCTCCATGGCCAGAGTGAGCACCACTGGAAATTGTAGGAACAGCACCTCATATTCCGCTTGGGCAGTCTGCACCCTAGTGGCATAAACATTGAATTCTCCCAATTCCGGTAGCCCTTGCTGTCTCCTCCCCTTCTCAGCCCTCCCTCAGCCCTTGGGCTCCTCCTCTTCATTTTTCCTTTCTTCTTCCCCCCCCTTCCTTCAGTCTGAAGAAGGGTTTCGGCCCGAAACTTTGCCTATTTCCTTCGCTCCATAGATGCTGCTGCAACCGCTGAGTTTCTCCAGCACTTTTGTCTACCGTTGATTTATGCTTGATTACTTCAGTCACGCTGGGCTGTGGGTAATATTCAGGCTACAATTGGGTTCTTTACTTTTCTTTGATCACAGACATTCACGGTAGCAGATAACTCAACATGCAGTTGACTCCAGCGGACTTTCTGCGCCAGACAAATTAACACCCCAATACAAGAATTGCCAATAAGATCCTAAATTAATGTGGTGCAAAACTGACTAACAATAATCTTATTCAAAAATAATGATATAATTAGTAGCTACATAATAATAACTGTAAAAACAATAGTTGTTTCACAATATAACAATAATATAGTGTTATTATACACCGTAAAAATATAAATGCAATAAAACCATTTTATAGTTTTATAGTTGCTGCCTTACAGCGCCAGAGATCTACGTTTGATCCTGACTATAGCTGCTGTCTGTACTGAGTTTGTACATTCTCCCTGTGACAACCTGGGTTTCCTCCCACTTCCCAATGACATGCAGGTTTCCAGGTTAATTGGATTCTGTAAATTGTCTTTTCTGTAAATAGTTGTTAGAATAGAACTAGCGCATGGGTGATCGTTGTTCAGCGTAGACTCAGTGGGCCGTGCTGAGTGTGTGCTGACCAAATATATATTATCCTGGAATATCATGGGAACTGCACAATAACTGCCTCGCTGAGTCAAGAATCAAGTAACCATATAACATATAACCATATAACAATTACAGCACGGAAACAGGCCATCTCGACCCTTCTAGTCCGTGCCGAACACATAATCTCCCCTAGTCCCATATACCTGCGCTCAGACCATAACCCTCCATTCCCTTCCCATCCATATAACTATCCAATTTATTTTTAAATGATAAAAACGAACCTGCCTCCACCATCTTCACTGGAAGCTCATTCCACACAGCTACCACTCTCTGAGTAAAGAAGTTCCCCCTCATGTTACCCCTAAACTTCAGTCCCTTCATTCTCATGTCATGTCCCCTTGTTTGAATCTTCCCTACTCTCAGTGGGAAAAGCTTTTCCACGTCAACTCTGTCTATCCCTCTCATCATTTTAAAAACCTCTATCAAGTCCCCCCTTAACCTTCTGCGCTCCAAAGAATAAAGCCCTAACTTGTTCAACCTTTCTCTGTAACTTAGTTGCTGAAACCCAGGCAACATTCTAGTAAATCTCCTCTGTACTCTCTCTATTTTGTTGACATCCTTCCTATAATTAGGCGACCAAAATTGTACACCATACTCCAGAATTGGCCTCACCAATGCCTTGTACAATTTTAACATTACATCCCAACTTCTATACTCAATGCTCTGATTTATAAAGGCCAGCACACCAAAAGTCAAGAGTGTTTTATTGTCATATGTCCCAGGTAGAACAATGAAATTCTGACACAACAGCACAACAGAATATGTCAACATATGTAAATGTACATATAACACCGTACACTCTAAACAATATAATAAACGAAATAGAGAAAAAATAAGTTCTGTGTGTGTATATATACACACTCACAAATATACATATAGATATAGACAATGGACAATAAACAATAGACAATAGGGGCAGGAGTAGGCCATTTGGCCCTTCTGGCCAGCACCACGATTGAATATGAATATGGCTGATCATTCCCAATCAGTACCCCATTCCTGCCTTCTCCCGATATCCACTGACTCCGCTATTTTTAAGAGCCCTATCTAACTTTCTCTTGAAAGCATCCAGAGAACCTGCCTCCACCAATATAGATCATATATATATATAGATCACACACACATATATATAAATGTTCCCGATATTGGGGGCATCCAGAACTAGGGGTTACAGTTTAAGAATAAGGGGCAGGCCAGTTTGGAACTGAGATGAGGAAGAACATTTTCACCCAGAGAGTTGTGAAATTCTCTGCCACAGAAGGCAGTGGATATATTCAAGAGATAATTAGATGCAGCCCAGTCCCGAGCAGCCCAGCCCCAAGCAGCCCAGCGTCGGAGACCAAGCTCAGCATCTGACAACCAACCCAGCCCAGCATCGGAGAGCCAGTCCAGTCCAGAATAGGAGACCCAGCCCAGCCCAGCATCGGAGACCCAGCCCTGCCCAGCCCAGCATCGGAGACCCAGCCCAGCCCAGAATAGGAGAGACCCAGCCCAGCCCAGTCCAGCCCAGAGCCCAGCCCAGTCCAGCCCAGCCCAGCCCAGCCCAGCCCAGCCCAGCCCAGCCCAGCCCAGCCCAGCCCAGCCCAGCCCAGCATCAGAGACCCAGCCCAGTCCAGCATTGAAGACCCAGCCCAGCCCAGCCCAGCCCAGCCCAGCCCAGCCCAGCCCAGCCAACCCAGCCCAGCATCGGAGACCCAGCCCAGCCCAGCATTGAAGACCCAGCCCAGTCCAGCATCGGAGCCCCAGCCAAGCCCAGCATCGGAGCCAGCCCGCCCAGATGTTGCCCAGCCCAGCCCAGCCCAGCCCAGTCCACCCCAGCCCATCCCAGCCCAGCCCATCCCATGCCCAGCCCCCCATGAGTCCCCATTGCCCCGCCCAGCCCAGCCCAGCATCGGAGAGCCAGCCCAGCCCAGCATCGGTGAGCCAGCCCAGCCCAGCATTGGAGACGGAGATGTTGTTGATGTTGCCATAGGGAAAATGGAGAGTCTGATCCCGGCGGAGTAGAACGACCAGCGCCCGCTATGAGTACCCATTGCACCGCCAATTCCAGCACACCCCCTCTGCCACTCACCATTCCTCTGCCCACCCCACCCACACCCCCCCCCCCCCCCCCACCCACACACCACCTGCCCCACACCTTCCCCGCCCCCCACCCTCAGCCCCTACAACTCCCCCGCCTCACACACCCCCACCCCCCCACACCTCCAACCACCCCCCCCCCCTCAAACACCCCTCCCAACCCCACAACCCCCCATCTGCCCCACACATACCCCCTCCCTCACACCCCTCCCCCCCCACACACCCACTCCCACACATACACCCCCCGCTCACACACATATCCCCAACACACAAACCCCCAACCCCCCGCTGACACACACACCTCCCTTCCCGCCCACACACACCCCTCCTCCGACACACACACCCTCACACACACAACCCTCCTCCCCCTCCCACACCACTCCTGCCACGTACACACCTCCCCCCCTCTCCCACACACCCCCCCTCCCCCACCCCGTCCACACACATCCCTCCTCCCCTCTGACCCCACACCCCTCGTCCCCCCCTCCCACCCCACACCCCCTCCCACTTAGTCTAGTATATATATATATATATACATACACACACACACACAAACCAAACAACAAACAAAGATAGGAGTGAGACACAGCAATAGGAATAAACAGGAACTGTGAGGTGTCCTGCTGTGATAGAATGTGAGGCTGATGCCAAATATAATTTAATGATTTCATCAAGATAAGTAAAGGCAAGGGCAGTGACAAATTAACAACATTTAGATAAGCATATTACTCCAAAGTGTCTACTTCCAGTACACACCATTCCTCAAACCAATAAAATATACAGGTATACTCATCCCAATCTCTCCGCACATCTTCACCACCGTATCTGCCAGGAAATAATTAATTTAATTCTCCTTTCAATGTAATGCCATGCCTCACCCTCATACTCATCAACCCAAAAGACCTGTCCAAACCTTGCCATTATTCTAAATCTCAGAGCCCTCCTCAAGGAGAAGAGAGTGCGGGACACAACGGTAAGCTCCTATAGGTATCACTTCACAAGCTGTAGAGGAAAGGTCCAGAGGATAATCAGAATACAAACTGTATGATTAAAGAAGACATGGAGGTGAAAGGCTAAGAGCTGTTTAGTTACAGAATTCAATGCCATCCATCCTCATTTCATTCAGCATTCACTCATGTTGATTTGAAGTTAACGGTGAATGAAAAATGACCATGAACATAATGAAGACCTCAATCATTCTTCCCAATGAACTTCTAATTGATGTATTTAATCTCCCCACATAGGATGTACAGAAGAGGCCACTCATTTTGAGTAGATATTATCACAGGGCACATTAGTAAAAAAAAATAAATAAAATAAATAGCCTTAAAAATAAGGGTTGAGATACAAAACAAATCCTTGCTCAATTACACTAAAGGCAGACTGTATTCAAAGTTGTTGCTACCAGCTCATTGGCATTATATTGACATCCTGCCATTGCTAATCCCTTACATGCGTCAAGTCAAGTCAAGTCAAGTTTATTCGTCACATACACATACGAGATGTGCAGTGAAATGAAAAGTGGCAATGCTCGTGGATTTTGTGCAAAAAACAAACAAACAAACAAACAAACTACAAACAGAATGGAACAGAATCACATGTTCTTTTACATATTAAATATTGTGGACGGAAGGAAAAAGGGAAAACAGCAATTTAAAAAAAAAACAGTAGAATGGTACAGTAAAGTTAGTCCCTGGTGAGATAGGAGTTTACAGTCCTAATGGCCTCTGGGAATAAACTCCTTCTCAACCTCTCCGTTCTCACAACATGGCAACGGAGGCGTTTGCCTGACCGTAGCAGCTGGAATGGTCCATTGCAGGGGTGGAAGGGGTCTTCCATGATCTTATTGGCTCTGGATTTGCACCTCCTGATGTATAGTTCCTGCAGGGGGGTGAGTGAAGTTCCCATAGTGCGTTTGGCCGAACGCACTACTCTCTGCACAGCCTTCTTGTCCTTGGCAGAGCAATTCCCAAACCAGATGGTAATATTTCCGGACAAGATGCTTTCCACCGCCGCTGAGTAGAAGCACTGGAGGATCCTCGGAGACACTCTGAATTTCCTCAATTGCCTGAGGTGGTAAAGGCGCTGCCTTGCCTTACTCACGAGTGCTGAGGCGTGTGATGGCCATGTCATATCCTCGGAGATGTGGACTCCCAGATATTTAAAACCGCTCACCCTATCCACAGGATCCCCATTTATACTCAATGGTGTGTACGTCCTCGGATGATGTGCCCTCCTAAAGTCCATGATCAGCTCCTTAGTTTTTTTGATGTTCAAGAGGAGGCTGTTGTCCTGACACCAGAGTGCCAGATCAGCCACCTCCTCCCGGTAGGCTTTCTCATCGTTGTCTGAGATCAGGCCCACCACCACAGTGTCATCTGTTCCATTCTGTTTGTAATTTGTTTGTTTGTTTGTTTGTTTTTTGCACAAAGTCCGCGAGCATTGCCACTTTTCATTTCACTGCACATCTCGTATGTGTATGTGGGCACCAGTATTGAGGTTGGTTGTGTTTAAGGTTGAGCTGCATTTATCAATGTGAAAGTATATTGTGTGTGAAATATGCGTTGGGAATAATTCTGATCTCACGGATATTCGAGAATGGCATAAAGAGGAAATATATCCACATGATTCAATGTAAAAAGCATACAAAATAGGAACAGCGTATGGCGGCATATGGCTCCACATATGGCGTCTGAGGAAGGGTGACGATCCAAAACACCACCTAGCCGTTTCCTACACAAATGCTGTCTGAACCGTTTGAGTTTTACTTACGGCTCCTCATGCTGGCTTCACCATTTGATAAAATCACAGCTGATCTGATCTTGGCTGCATTTCCACATGGCCAGTGATACCAAACATCTGTCAGTTGCAGCATTGAATATATTTAATGCATTGAACCTCCGCAGTTCCCTTGGTTATAGCATTGCAAAGATTCACAATAGTTTGAGAAAATGTATTCATTCTTATCTTCATTTTAAATATAAAACCCCTCATATCAAAACTGTGGCTTCTAGTTCCAGATTCCCCCAGGACATTTGATACCTTCTCATCATGTGTCTTAACCCCCCCCCCCCCCCCCCCCCCCCCTCAGAATCTGTCATCTCAATCAAATTACTCACACAAACTTTCCTCACAAGACACTCATTTTGTACCAAAAAACAATCAATTTAAGATTTTCACTCCTAAGCTCAGGAAATCAAATTTGTGCAACAAACATGTATTGGGAGGAACTGTAGATGCTGGTTTAAACCGAAGATGGACACAAAAAGCTGGAGTAACTCAGGTCAGGCAGCATCTCTGGAGAAAAGGAATAGGTGACGTTTCCGGTCGAGACCTTTCTTCAGACTGAGTGTCAGGGGAAAGGGAATCGAATGATAGCTCAGCGAGAGAGGATGTTGCAAAACTCTCATTGGGGAGAGGAGAACTTCTGCAAAGTAGGCATACCTTGAGGATATTTCACAGCTATCTCTTGTTTCCCTTTACCCTGACTCCCGGTCTGAAGAAGGGTCTCAACCTGAAACTTCACATATTTGTTTTCTCCCGAGATGCTGAGTTACTCCAGCATTTTGTATCTAACTTTGTGCAACAAACATTGTGGTTTCATTAATGTCCTGTAAAGTTGTAGCAAGACTTCCCTACTTCCATTCTCCAACTTCTTTGTAATAAAGGCCAATTTCCAATTGCCTACCCAGTTTGCTGCAACTGCATGCTGATTTTCTGTGTTTTATTTACAAGGACACAGGGTTCCTCTGCACAATAACATTCTGTTGGCCCTTTCCACGTAATCAATATTCTGTCATTCTATTCTTTGACAATAGAATCTTTGCCCATTCTATGAAACAATTGATACCTCTTTGCAGACGTTGGTCTTTCTCACAAATTTTTCCTCACCTCCATCTGTATCATCATATGCTCCACAATGCCCTTCATCTAAGTCATTAATATAAATTGTAAGTAGTTTTGGCCTCAGGCTAGTAATAGCTTTTCAACGCAAAAATGGCTCATTTATCCAGTTGGTCTGTTTTCTGTTTGGTAATCCTGTGTTCTGCTAAAATATTATGCCAAAGACTATTTCCTTCCACAATAAACTTTTATGTCGTACTTTAATGTATGTTGTTTGGGGGATAAATATATTCCTCATTAAGTACTTCCACTTCCCACTCTTCTTGTTCTACTCAAATAAATTTATGGAACATTGCTTCAGTGGGAGGCCATTTTGGGGATGGTGATCACAACTCTTTAAGTTTTAAGATAGTTACGAATAAGAATCCGTCTGGGCCTTGGGGGAAAGTACTATATTGGAGGAGGGCAAGTTATTAGGCAGGAACTCGGGAGAAGAAATAAGGAGCAGCTATTACTGGGTAAGACCCCATCAGTCTTGTGGGAGTCAGTTCAAGGCTGTTTCAAAAAGTTTCAAAACAAAGATGGCGCGGACGGGACCAGTCGCAGTCGTGGTAGCTCCGCGGAGATTGTGAGTTTTTTTTAACAATTATGTTTATTTTTAATATCTTTCTTAGTGCTAACACATAAACACTTTTAAACTTAAACTTTGGCGTAACCCAAGGATTTTTAGACACTTTATCCACCGATCCAGCGTGGCCAGCAGAGATCGTAAGAGCGAGCCGCGGCAACAACAGTGGCAGCACGTTGCTGGAAAAATTGTGGGAAGAAACATGGAGGTAAGCAGGCGAGGGGGGCGGGGGGGGGGAGGGGTCGGAACAGGCTAAGAGCTCAAGCCTATCGTCCACCTCTGCCCAACATTCTTCTTGCTAATGGCCAGTCCCTGGAAAACAAGGTGGATGATCTCAGGACCAGGATTAGATTCCAGTGGGACACAAGAGACTGCACCATCTTTTGTCTGACGGAGACATGGCTGATGCCGATGTTGCCGGATCAAGTAATGTGCCCAACCGAGTCCTTCTCTGTTTTTCATGCGGATAGCAATAATACAGGAGATTATAAATCATTGAGCCTCACAACAGGGCGTGAGAAGCTTTTGGAGCTGATTATTAAGGCTAGGATGTATGCACATTTGGAAAAGAATGTGCCAATTAGGAACAACCAGCATGGCTTTGTGTGGGTAGGTCATGTCTTACAAACTTGAATGAGATTTTAGAGGTTTAATGTTATTGACGATTATTGATGAGGGTATGGTAGGGTTATTGATGACGGCATGGAATTTGGTAAGACACTTGACAAGGCTGAATTAGAAAATTAAGATGCATTTGCAGCCTGGTGAATTGATTGTTTGAATTTAGAATTGGCTTATCCATGGAAGACAGAGGGTAGTGATGGGAAGATGTTATGTTGACTGCAGTCTGTAACAGTGGAGTTCCACTGGGATCAATGCTGGGACTTCTGTTTTTGACATATAATAACTTGGATTTTAAAAAGTACATGGATTCTTACGTTTTCAGGTAACATAAAAGATGGTGGAGTTGTGGACAGTTGGAACTGGACAGTGTAAGGCTGTTAAAGATACAGCAGGATATAAATCAATTACATAGATGGGTGGAGAAATAGCTGATGATTTTTAATCCAGGAGAATGCGAGGTGTTGCACTTTGTGAGGTCAAAAGCTGGGATGTAATGTTAAAATTGTACAAGGCATCGGTGAGGCCAATTCTGGAGTATGGTGTACAATTTTGGTCGCCCAATTATAGGAAGGATGTCAACAAAATAGAGCGAGTACAGAGGAGATTTACTAGAATGTTGCCTGGGTTTCAGCAACTAAGTTACAGAGAAAGTTTGAATAAGTTAGGTCTTTATTCTCTGGAGCGTAGAAGGTTAAGGGGGGACTTGATAGAGGTCTTTAAAATGATGAGGGATAGACAGAGTTGATTTGGATCAGCTTTTCCCTTTGAGAATAGGGAAGATTCAAACAAGAGGACATGACTTCAGAATTAAGGGACAGAAGTTTAGGGGTAACATGAGGGGGAACTTCTTTACTCAGAGAGTTGTAGCGGTGTGGAATGAGCTTCCAGTGGAAGTGGTGGAGGCAGTATCGTTGGTATCATTTAAAAATAAATTGGATAGGCGTATGGATGAGAAGGGAATGGAGGGTTATGGTATGAGTGCAGGCAGGTGGGACTAAGGGAAAAAAGTTGTTCGGCGCTGACTTGTAGGGCCGAGATGGCCTGTTTCCGTGCTGTAATTGTTATATGGTTATATGGTTAAATGTAAGGGGAATATATTCATTTAATGGCAGAATCCTGAACAGCAAAAGAATCTTTGGGTAGCTCACTGAAAATAACAACACCAGATAAAATAGTGGTGAAGAAGCCATATGTTATGAAAGTGGATATGTTTTGTGCTTCTAGCTAAATTTTGGGACAATTGAGAAAGGACCATGAGTTCTAATCTCCTCCAGTACCATTGTCCCCTTAGCTTAATTTCCCCCAACAAAGCAAAGCACAATGACTTCAAGTCCCTAAATCTCTCTTAATATCATTCTTGATAACCTATTGACACATTGATATTGATAATCCGCCTCACCTGGGGAAACTGCTTCCAACCAGCATGATCACTCAGATTTCAGTACAGTTTGATTTAGTGTCACGTGTACTGAGGCACAGTGAAAAGCTTTTATTGCATGGCAACCAGTCAGCAGAAAGACAATACGTGATTACAATCGATCCAGATTAAATGCTGACATCAATAAATTGGTGGGATCGGCGGGGTGTGGGGGTGCATGTTTCCCAACTCAATCACTTTAATCACATTTCCCACTCATTCCCAACCCCAGCAGTGACATACAATAGCTTGTGTCCAACTACAGATTAAGATGAACAGGTCCTGCCAATAAAATTAGTTTTGGTCCGCTTACTTGGTATTCAGCTATTAATTACACAACAATGAACAAGAGGTTGAACATTTGTCTTGCTTTTCAAGTTTGTCTTCTGCTTGGCTTGCACTTCCCATCAATTAATTCGCATGTTCTCATTCAACTATTGTTGCATAATGTGATTCAGGGGACAGTTGCAGACTTTGTGAAGTGCTTCTTTCCTTGACTTTGCATCAGCAAACTACCTTCAAAAGTTCTTCAAAGGCAAGAAAGAGATTTTTTTTTAGTTTAGTAGATACAGTGCGGAAACAGGCTCTTCGGGCCCACCGAGGCCGCACCGACCAGCAATCCCCACATATTAATACTGTTCTACTACGGTGGACAATTTTACACATACACCAAGCCAATTAACCTACATACCTGTGCGTCTTTGGAGTGTGGGAGGAAACCGAAGATCTCGGAGAAAACCCATGCAATCACGGAGAGAGCGTACAAACTCTCTACAGACTGCACCCTTAGTTGGGATCGAACCTGGGTCTCCGGCACTGCAAGAGCTGTAAGGCAGCAACTCTACCACTGTGCCACTGTCCTGGGGTCTTACATCATGCTATATAATTGCTAGCTCTTTTCTTTTTCGGAAGAGTGTTGCGCACTACCTTACTACTCGGAAGAATGGTGTTTATGTAAGCCAGCAATTTGTGTTTCAAAAGTTAAGTCCAAATAGCTTGGTGCAGCTTAACATAAATGCATTGCAAGGATAACATTTTGCTTGGTTCAGTATTTCTGTAAATCGTGATTAAAAACAGCCCATTTGCAAATTTGCTCAATTACAGGTCATTTAACTTGAGTATTAACTATCCAGTTCACAAATAAACCAGACTTGTTTGGACAACAGTGGATGTGCTTACTGTGCCATTCTGAGTTATGAGACTTGGAAGGTCAATGTTAATTGTTGAAGTAATCAATCTCACCTAAGGCAATAATGCTACACTGATCCACACTCATAGTAAGGAAGGGGAAACATTAGA
The DNA here is from genome assembly GCF_028641065.1 of Leucoraja erinaceus. Classification (NCBI taxonomy): domain Eukaryota; kingdom Metazoa; phylum Chordata; class Chondrichthyes; order Rajiformes; family Rajidae; genus Leucoraja; species Leucoraja erinaceus. The sequence goes on from NC_073378.1 coordinate 10,315,385, forward strand.
AACATAGAAACATAGAAAATAGGTGCAGGAGTAGGCCATTCGGCCCTTCGAGCCTGATGGCTGATCATCCAAATCAGTATCCTGTACCTGCCTTCTCTCCATACCCCCGATCCCTTTTGCCACAAGTAGGTAATGCAATGAGCATTGAAGGTTATCCTGTGGGTCTTAAAGGAAGATTTCAAGTAACAGGGAGATTCATGTAAAAATCACAGTCAGATGCTACAAAGTATTAGAGAAACCCATGGAGCAGTTGGTGAAACATCATTGGAACCCAATATCCCACAGCCAAGGATTTTAAATGAAGGGACTGTGGAAATAGTGGACACATTATTTGATTGTTTTCAAAACATAATAATTTTAGGGCAGGTAGCAGAAGGGAAGAAGAGAGAGAAGGCAGTTAGTTTCATTTCTATCATTGGCAAGATGTAGAGGTCAATAATTAAAGAGAAAATAACTAATCATTTATGAAAGAGAATATGATCAAACCTTTTCAACATGCTTTGATGAAAGATAAATCATCTGACATATTTACTCTTTTTTTTAGAATGTGACAAGGAAAGTTGATAGAGTCATAGAAATGTATATCATGGAAATAGGCTATAGGCCCAACTCATCTATACCAATCGGTGTGCACTTTTCCATTCTAAACCCATCTCCCTGCCCTTGGTCCATAGCCTTGTATGCCCCACTTCTGAAATGCTGTCCACAATCCAGATTCATACTCAGGCAGGCATTCCAGACACTCTCCTTCATTTCCCCTTTAAACCTTTTCCCTCTTACCCATTACCCTCCATGTCCTCTAATTTTATTTATCTCTGATGTGAGGAAGAATGTTCTACAGTCTACCCCATCTACAGCCCGCATAACTGTATATGTGTCATACATGTCCCCTTTTAATCTTCTCCGATCAAAGCAGAATAGATGCAGATTCCCCAGTCTCTCCTCATATTTCAACTGTTTCAGACCAGGCAATATCCAATAGAATCTTTTCTACAACCTCTCCAGCACTATCACATCCTTCCGATCCCTTGGTGACCAGAAGTGCATACAGTATTTCAACTGAGTTCTGACCAAGATTTTATAACGTTGGAGCATAAAACCCCTGTCCCACTTGGGCGACCTAAACTGCAACCTCTGGCGACCTTGCCCACAACCCATGGTCACTGCAAGATCGCCACGAGGTCGCAGGAGGTTCTGGATCGACCGAAGCGTGAGCTGCAGGTACAGACCACACACACACACACACACACACACACACACACACACACACACACACACACACACACACACACACACACACACACACACACACACACACACACACACACACACACACACACACACACACACACACACACACACTGAAGGTGGGGCCATGGAGAGCGAAGGAGCGCTGTCTGCACACAATAAAGACAAGGTAAACGACTGCCACAGAGCACGATAATTCCACACAGAGAGTGCAGGTGGGGGGGGAAGGGCGGTCTGCACAATAAGGGAGACAAGGAGAGCACAAGGAGAGACGAGGGAGTCAATGGGTCAACGGGAGACAAGGGGAGACAAGGGGAGACAAGGGGAGAGACAAGGAGAGACAAGGACAAGACAAGGGGAGACAAGGGGAGAGAGACAAGGGGAGACAAGGGGAGACAAAGGACAGTGAGAGAAGAGAGAAGGGGAGACAAGGGAGAGACAAGACAAGGGAGACAAGGGGAGACAAGGGGAGACAAGGGGAGACACATGACAAGGGAGAACAAGGACAAGGAGAGACAAGGGAGACAACAAGGGGAGACAAGACAAGGGGAAACAAGGAGAGAAGGGGAGAGACAAGGGGAGACAAGGGGAGACAAGGGGAGACAAGGGGAGACAAGGGGAGACAAGGGGAGACAAGGGGAGACAAGGGGAGACATGGAGAGACAAGGGGAGACAAGGGGAGACAAGGGGAGACAAGGGGAGACAAGGGGAGACAAGGGGAGACAAGGGGAGACAAGGGGAGACAAGGGGAGACAAGGGGAGACAAGGGGAGACAAGGGGAGAGAAGGGGAGACAAGGAGAGACAAGGGGAGACAAGGGGAGACAGGGGGAGACCAGGGGAGGCCAGGGGAGACAAGGAGAGACAAGGGGAGACAAGGGGAGACAAGGGGAGACAAGGGGGAGACAAGGGGAGACATGGAGACAGAAGGGAGAGAGAAGGGAGAGAGAAGGGAGGAGACAGTTTTAAGACGTTTAATAAAGTTAGCGGGCATTTTACCTACTGGTGGGTCGTCTAGGTTGTGAAACTCCAATGAGCCAATCAAAATGGCCAGTCAGCGAAGGAGATTGCCTTCGACTGCCTATAAGTAAATAGCGACCCCACTCCACTGGCTTCGACCAAGCGGCAACCTATTTTTAGTCAAGGTTGGTTTTAAACATGTTGAAAAAAAAAGCAGCAACCTCAATGAAGTCTTGACCACGCGGAAACCACTTTCGACCATTAGGAAGAGTGACCAAAACCTCCTGCGACCGTGTGGTGACCTTGCAGCGACCAAGGGTTGCGGGCTAGATCGCCAGAGGTTGCTGTTTAGGTCGCCCAAGTGGGACAGGGACTTAACTGAATTTCATTGTCCTATCTGGGACACATGACAATAAACTCTCTTGACTTGACACTTACTTCTGCATTTCATGTGCCGATTGAAGGGCATGCTGTGAAGAGCCTATTGTGTTTCTGCAATGGGTTATTATTTCATTGAATGATTAGGAAACAATCTGGCAAATGGAGATTAAAGTAGACTAATATGAGATCATGCTCTTTAGTAAGTGGAATCAAACAGTGGACTATTATTTAAGACAATAAATGAGTTAACTTTAGAGGGATCGTACATGAATCACTGAATGTTAGTAGGAAGGTTGAACAAAATGAAAAAGACTTGGTATTTATTGCAAAGAGTTCACAATAGTAAAAAGGGAGTTAGGCAGGATTTAGGTAAAGCTAGGTGCAGAATACAGTGGATGGTTTTGGTTCCCCTACCTACAACAGGGTACAATAACATTGGAGATAGCCACAAAGTGCTGGATTAACTCAACGGATCAGGCAGCATCTCCGGAGGAAAATGATGGGTGACGTTTTGGGTCGGAACACTTCTTCAGACTGAAGGTTATAGGGGAAGGAACTTGAGGTAAGAAAAGGAACATTGGAGTCAGTGCATAGGAGATTCAGTAGGCTAATTCTTGGGATGAAAGGATTGTCCTGTCAAGAGATGATAAACAGTTTGTGATGGTAATCCTTAGAGTTTAGAAGAATGAGGGGTTACCTTAGTCAAACATGTAAAATCCTAAAGATACTTGGTACATTTTGAGATGCTTTTACGTGAGAGGTTTCTTCCCAGCTGTTATCAGACAATTCAACCATCCTATCACCTATTAGAGAGCGGTCCTGACCTATTATCTACCTCATTGGAGATCCTCAGACTATCGTTAATTGGACTTTACTGGACTTTATCTTGCACTAAACATTATTGCTTTTATCCTGTATCTGTACACTGTGGACAGCCTGATTGTAATCATGTATAGTCTTTAAGCTGACTGAATAGCATGAAACAAAATAGCTTTTCACTGCACCTCGGTACATATTACAAGAGACTAAACTAAACTAAACAAACATGGTGACATGGCTACATTTAAAATAAGGTATATTTCGAAGTCTCTTCTTTCAGATGGTAGGAAATCTTTGGAAAATTCTGCCGCAGAGGGTGAATCATTTGATAGGCTTAAAATGAAAATAGACAAATCCCTGGATAAAAGGTGGTTCTGTTCCTTGGAGCTGTTCACAATGTAAACAGTTCACAAGCTGGATCAGCTGCCTGGCACTATATTTAAATGAAACTACAAGCTTTTGTCAACCAAGGGCAATGTGTAGTTAAGCTAAGGTTAAAGGCAACCATTCGATATTGCCACAAACCAAGATCCCACATAGCAGACAATACCTACAGCCTCACAGCTACTGGTAAATTCATCCTACCCATCTCCCAAATACTTGTTTGGGTCTTTGGACTATATATAGATCAGGTGTTCATAATAGACACAAAATGCTGGAGTTACTCAGCGAGTGAGGCAGCATCTCTGGAGAGAAGGAATGAGCGATGTTTCGGGTCGAGACCCTTCTTCAGACTGATGTCAGGGGAGGAGGCGGGACAAAGGTAGAATATAGTCAGAGACAGTAAGACTAGTGGGAGAACTGGGACGGGAAGGGGATGGAGAGAGAAAGCAAGGGTTATCTGAAGTTAGAGAAGTCAATGTTCATACCGCTGGGGTGTAAACTATCCAAGTGCACAGTGGATTATGTATAATGTGGGGAGAATCTATTATAAGGTTGGGAAAGGAGTGAGCAACAGTTGATTGGGTAGACTTTGAGTTAGGTATGTCTTGAATTCACCAAAGACACACACAAAATGCTGGAATAACTCAGCAGGACAGGCAGAATCTTTGGAGAGAAGGAATGGGTGACATTTCAGGTCAAGCCTCTTCTTCAGACTCTCAACCCGAAACGTTACTCATCTCTTCTCTCCAGAGATTTCCTGTCTCTCCAGAGATTTGCAACTGTCCTGCTGTAAAAAAAAACAGTTCCTTCCTACAATTCCATGAATCCATCATTTACAGAGTTGTGTGGAAAAGCTTTCCCCCACTGAGAGTAGGCAAGATTCAAACAAGGGGACATGACATGAGAATTAAGGGACTGAAGTTTAGGGGTAACATGAGGGGGAACTTCTTTACTCAGAGAGTGGTAGCTGTGTGGAATGAGCTTCCAGTGAAGGTGGTGGAGGCAGGTTCGTTTTTATCATTTAAAAATAAATTGGATAGTTATATGGATGGGAAGGGAATGGAGGGGTATGGTCTGAGCGCAGGTATATGGGACTAGGGAGATTATGTGTTCGGCACGGACTAGAAGGGTATGGCCTGTTTCCGTGCTGTAATTGTTAATGGTTATATGGTTATGTTATATCATGATTCTGTGGGTATACTGTGGTCTGGATCAATACCCTGGGCAATTGTGGCTTGGGCAGTAGGTTAAGTACACAGCAGTTGGGTATAAGACTCAAAGGCAATGTTTGGATTAGATATGTGCTTCACTGCAGTTGGCTGTTCTGCGATAAGGAATTCATTTGACATTGCTTTCCTGAGCATTGTGTTCTGACGACTTAATACCTTTTTTCCTAAACGACCTTGAGTCTTCCAGCCACATTTAGAGATCAACTGTATCAAATAATAACCCAGAAGCAAAAAGAGATGATGTGTGCAGCAGAATTGAATCCCTTTTAGATATTTGTCTAACCTTTTGTGCAGAATTAGAGAAAAATCAATTAATAGGGATTTCTGAATGCTTCATCGGCGCAAAAACACAAAAGATATTTTAGTGAAATAAATTTCCCAGTATTTAAGTGCTTCGGAAATTTAACAGGCTCAATGCAGTTATTTCACCACACCCTTCAGTTGAAATGTTTCCGAGACTTTTCTTTATTGCTGAATAGTGTTCCATTGATTTCAAGGCTGCATCCTATGAGTAGGCACATTCGTCTCCTCTTCCATTTCTTTTGCTCTTGTAATTTTAGTGCTGCGACACTGAGCTCCTTAATACTGGCATTAGCATCAATCAATAAAGGTGGTGCAGTTGTATTAGCTACTTAGCCTTTCAATAACCTGCCATTCAATTTAATATGTATTTTATAGTAAGAATGTTTAAAACAAAGCATTTTGCTGGATTACATTTTATCTCATGTAAGCTACAACCACTGTTGTGAAACATATCCTAATTGAACAGAACCATGTACCAGCCCAATGTATATCAGCCACCCAGCATAAGGTTAAGAGAGAGACACAAAAATAAATTCCAGTTTTTGGATTCCAGAGCAAAACACAACATACTGGAAGAAATCAACTGGTTGGGAAACACAACGTTCTGGGTCAAGACCCTTCTTTCTGATTGGAGCAAAGGCAGAAAGCTGGTAAAGAGAGGCAGGAGAGATTGGGTAAAACATGGCAAGTGATAGGTGGGTTAAGTTTTATCTTCTGTAAGTCACAACCACTGTTGTGAAACATATCCTAATGGAACAGAACTGAACAAGTCAGATCAGTCTGAAGAAGATCTTGAATGTTCCTTCTCTCCAGAGATGCTGCTTGTCCTTCTGAGTTACTCCAGCACTTTTTGTTTTCTTAATTAATAGGTGGATACAGGTGAGAGGGGTTGCATTGGCAGATGGGTGAGGCTAATGACAAAGTCTAGAGGTGAAAAGACAAAAGGTAACCTCACCCCACCCCCCTTCTGTATTAAGCTGCTAGGCTTTATCCTGTACGCCATCCCTCTTTTCCTGCCTTCTGCCCCCTATTCCAATCGGTCTGAAGAAGGGTCCTAACCCAAAATATCATCTGTCCATTCCCTCCACAAATGCCACCTGACCTGCTGAATTCCTCTAACACATGGTTAGCTTTGTTGCATTTCATCTCCAGCCATAAGTGTGAGTGTTTGATCAGCATGTATTAGGAGGTAAATATTTTCATCGTTTTGTAGTCCTCCAGCTGTTTTAGGCACCAGGGAGATGTTTCCTTTAACTGCTGCCATGCATTTAATTCGACACTCTTGTGATTAGACGTTGGGGTTATAGTTTGAGACTACCAAATTACTTACTAGGCCATTTTAGAGAATGATTACCCATTCAGCTGTGTACAAAGCCACAGAAAGGCCAGAATTAATAATAATGACAGATTCAAATGGTATTAATGAAGCAAGCGTTTATTTTCTCCCCAATGATCATCCCCAATTGTAAATTGCTCGTTCTCAGCTTCCCCCCAGTCTAGTTTCATTCAAAAACACTGAATCAAGTACTCCATCAACTAATCTTTATTTTAATAAAACACAAATGCAATTCCCATCATTGTACCAAACCACCGCTGGCTCGACCCTTGTATCTGCCTGATCAAGCCCTCTAGGCCTCGCTCAAACAGAGACACTCCAGAAGGTCACACGGTCCCAAGCGCTCTCCCAGAAGATCGACATGGGACCTCGTGGCAGTGGACTTTTTTAGGTCCCGGGACCTCAAGGGGCCGAACCACATGGCCCCTTTACAATCCAATTACAGATATCAATTAACACCATACAAACAGACATTTCCTTAACCCAATAATACACCATCTAATACATTGTATAATAAAGTAAGCTCGAGAAGGAAGCAAACAAGAACAAACATTGAAGCATGTGCCCTGAGAATCAAACAGTTTCTCCAAGGCTCAACAGTTCGACCAATCATCAATTAGCAGGATGACCATCGTGCAACATTATTTATACTGTTTGCAATGCTTTTGCAGCGATCCAATAGAAATGATGCATTTAAGGTTAGTTTGCAAAACTGCTATACATGTTATCAATTTAAGAGAAACAGGGAGAACACCTGGACCCCTCACCATCCTGCATACCAGTTTGAGCCTAGACTGGGTGGTGCCAATCAAAGCCTGTAAAGTTCAGCGGACAAGGATTAAGCAATTCTGACAAGTGCAGGCGTCCTCCATTTTATGGTGTCTTTAATTTAGCTAATTTTTATACAATCAATACCCCGTTCCTGCCTTCTCCCCATATCCCCTGACTCATCAATCTTTAAGAGCCATATCTAGCTCGTAAGCAAGGTTCACATATGAAGAAAGGTTTCGGCCCGAAACGTCGCCTATCTCCTTCGCTCCATAGATGCTGCTGCACCCGCTGAGTTTTTCCAGCAATTTTGTGTACCCTCATAAATGATATGTTGCCTTACTGGTGCCAGTGTCGGTGATGTTTCGGAGCAATTGCAGGACAGTCTGAAAGGGTGAACAGAATAGACAAAGTTATGATGGACACATGGGAGATTGTACAGCAAACATGCATCTATATTAATGCAAGACCCGACTGGTAAAGCAAGTAAACTTAAAGCAATAATCAGCATGTGGAAATATGGCAGAGTTGCAATTAATGAAACAAAGTTGAAAGAAGGACAGGACCATCAACTCAACGTTACAAGGTAAAGATGTTTTAGGTGTGATGGGGGATTGATGTGTGTGGAGTGGGGAGGGATGTTAAACAGGAATAAGCATTGCATTATCGATCATAGAGATCATCGTGCCAGCACAGTCACGAGGGAGGATGTTAGAGTAGGCTCTTCAAATGAGGGCATGTGGGTCGAGCCTGGGAACAAAAAGGACAATCGTTTTCCTGGGATTATATTGCAGGTCTCTCAAGAGCCAGCGGGAGATAGAGGTGTAGATATGTAGACAAATCACACAGAGGTAAAGAGTGATGTAGAAGGAGAGGATTCCAGCTTACCCCGTATTACCTGGGTCAGCAATAGTGTGAAATGATTAGATGGGCTTGAATTTCTAAACTGCATCCAGGACAGCTTTCTGTGCAGTGTGATTAGTCACCTGGGAAAATATCATGGCTGACATCCAACTCAGTTTCCCTAGAGGTGCTGCAACATCGAACGTGGGTAAAATGCATGGCACAGAAGGGTCATGTGCAGAATGACTCCCACAGCATGCCAAAGGATCCCAAAAGGAATAATCAAGGGATGAGGAAGATGTCCCAGGTTAGATGATAGCTCCATCTCAGCGTCCAGATGGTAAGGACAAGGTTCCAGGTAAGTCCAGAGTCGGCTCATCCCCACCGGAGACCGCAGCTTTTAGTTGGTATAGGCCGGCGGCCGAAGATTTAAAGTTCCCTTCCACGTCGCAGCCGGAAGCACCGCTTGTCTGCAGGGCCCCAACATCGAAGCTCCCCTCCAGGGGTGATCTAGTCCTACCAACCCCTTCGCGGTAGAAGACGGCCGCGGGCCGGCAGTGAATCTTCTTCCCCCTGGGAGTATAAACGAGGGATCCCGGGCTGTAGACGCCGCGCCAGCTGAGCTGTGCAGACCAGTCTTCAGGCTGCCGTCTGCTGCGGGCCAACGGAACGGAGCGCTTCCCTCCAGCGAGCCCCATTCCGGAGACCAAAACTGTACGCAATACTCCCGCTGTGGTCTCCCAAGACCCCGGGCGCTGCAGGGAACCTCCGCGCCGATCCTTTTGCAATGAAAGTTACCATTCGCTTTCTTTACGGGGGAGGCGACCTGGAAAAAGTCGCCTCTTCTTGGAGGAGGCGACCGAAATGGTTTCCCCCAACCCCCCCCACCACCACCCCCCACCCAGGTCTCACACAAAGAAACATTAAAAACATACTTCAAAACATACCAAAAAAAATATTAAAAAAGTTGAAAAAAAAAAACTAACGCGCTGCTGACAGGGCTGCCGTCAGTGCAGCGCCCCACCACCGCGACTGCTGCGGAGGGTTGAGGTACCGACCACGGGGAAAATGGAGGAGGACAGGCCAAATTGTGTGCCTTCCACCACAGTGATGAATGCTGTGGTCGATGTTTGGTTAAAATTTTATTGTGTTTCATGTGTGTGCTCTTTATCATTGTATCGCTGCTGACATATCATTTCAATGCATTTTGTGCAATGTGACAGATAAACCGTCGGTTGATGATTGCACATGCCTGGAACAGAGAATGGAACAACGTCATTTGCATGCCAACAAGTAAAACTTAAAATTCCAAAATAACAAAATCAGGCTGAAAATAGACACAAAATGCTGGAGTAACTTAAGTGGTCAGGCAGCATTTCTGGATAAAAAGGATTAGGTGATGTTTTGGGTCAAGATTCTTCTCCCGACTGAGAGTCAGGGGAAAGGAAACTTGAGGCATGAAAAGGTACCGAACAAATCAGAGCCGGCACCGATAATCAAGGAAAGGTGGAGCCCACAATGGTCCATTGTTCGCTGTGGAAGAGATGATAGCAAAGCACTAAGAACAGTGAAACTAGCAGGATGACTAAGGTGCGGGAGGGATGGAGAGAGCAAGAAATGCAAGGGTTACTTGAAATTAGAGAAATCAATACTAATACCACTGGGTTGTAAGCTGCCCAAGTGAGATATGAGCAAAATATCAGGCAGTCAGGAAGTAAACACCAAGCCTAAAGAATCTCATTGTAGATACTACCTTTCAATTGCGTTACCTGCTTAACAATGATGTGTTTTTCCCTGTTTTTTTTTTAACTGAAACAGTGTAAAATTGTGAGCATCAGTGATTGGATGAGAATTTTTATACTGATGAATTGTAATGTTTATGTTGGCCTAAAATAGGACACCTAGATAGTGTCCTCTGTGATGTTAAAAGGAAAGACTTTGAACTCATGAAGTTACGCAGAAAAAATTGGGGGTTTTTCACGGAAAGTGACGGATAAATTTACTTGAGATGTATATCATGATGGGAGGTGTGGGCAGAGTGAACAGAAAAAATGTAATTCCCTTGCGCAGAGATAGATAATCATGGGGGCATAGATGTAATGCTACCGGAGGAGAATTAGAATGGAGTGGAGGGAAACATTTTGCCACAGCCAACTAGGCATCTGACACAACTGGGGAATCAAACCAAGAACGTATTGGACCAATGCATATGTAATTTTATTTAGAGATACAGCACGGAAACAGGTCCTTCGGCCTACCAAGTTGGCACTGACCACATTAACACTATCCAGAAAGATAGGACAATTTACACTTATAGCAAGCCAATTTACCTACACACCTGTACGTCTTTGGAGTGTGGGAGGAAACCGAAGATCTTGGAGAAAGCCCAAACGGTCACGGGGAGAATGAACAAACTTCGTACATAGAGCAGCCGTAGTCGGGATTGAACCCGGGACTCCAACGCTGCAAGCGCTATAGGGCAGCAACTCTACCGCTGCGCCACCGTGCGGCCCCTGTACTGTACTGTATATTTCTATATTCTATAACCAAAATGGGAGCACCCATCTATTAATGCAACCACAATTAACTTCCTCTTCATACTGACAAAGTATTTGTGAATCACCCAGGCATATCTGGGACACAGATGTTTGCCATTTACTGCTCCAGGCCTATCTCATAAATAGAGCCAGGATGTTTAGGCACTAAAAAACTCAGAAATAGGCAGGCAAAAAGGCATAATAAAATTACAAAAAAGGCACGAAAAAGGCATTTTACTTCGGAGTCACGTGAGTGACTACGTTAAGAACCCTGCCAGGACGCATGCGTGTCATATCACTACACGCATTGCAACGAGTCACAGCAGGGGGAACGACGTTCACCTTAGCGGCAGAATTTGAAAGCCGGGAACAGCAGGTAAGGAGACTCTGCGTTCCTTCCACTTACCTTACAGGTGGAGACATGGACCAGATCCACGAGAGGAAGGCTGCGAAAAAGCTGGCGGGGGAGAACCGCGGAGTTGCGGGCAGCCAGCAGCAGCAGCCAACGGCACGCCAATCTCCCGAAATGGGAACAGCTGTGCCCGACTTCGCTCCCTCACCGGCCACGGCCGGGCGGTAGAGCAAAGCAAAAAACTAACAGAGTCGTTGACTCCGATGAGTCCAACTCTGAATAGCCGCGAGCGGCCAGTGCCCGTGAGCATTGGGGCCGGTTGGAGCGGCTGCAGGAACTGGAGCAGCCACGAGCGGCCAGTGCCTGTGAGCATTGTGGCCGGTTAGAGCGGCTTCAGGAGCTGCCGCGAGCGGCCAGTGCCCGTGAGCATTGGAGTCGATTGGAGCGGCTTGAAGAACAGGAGCAGCCGCGAGTGGCCAGTGCCCGAAAGCATTGGAGCCAGTTGGAGCGGCTGTTGGAGTAAATACTCCAAAGTGGCAGGCTCCGGGAGATGGAGACTAGTCACAGTGGGCAGCTAGTAAGTCCTACAGCAGTACCTCTTGTAGGGCTGCACAGTGTTTCTCCCTCATCAGAGGGGAGTACAGGGGGTCAATTCTGGGCTGACCCTAAAGAGGGGTGTAGAACATACTCCTAGTGTGCATGGGGTGCAAGAAAACCTATTGGATATGGTGTCCCAGTTTATTCAACCCGACCAAACTGGCCAAAACCTGGAACCTAAAATAGCTGCAAGTATCGACTACTTGTCATTCAACCAGCTATAAGGACAGGCATTATTGGACACCACAGCAAGACACTTACCACCAAGGAACTGCAAAACACTGAATGTTCCCAGTGTCAACCAGTGTATTTGAAAACATGTCGGAGCCTCAATCAGAGCCAGGGACTTGAAACTACAGAAAGTTCTGAAAGTCCTAACAGCAGGAATTACGGTTTTTGCCCGCACAATAAACGAAAAAGACATGACACTAGATCACCCGAGTGCACTGGCTTTATTTTGCAACTACCAATACGAGTAAACAGCATTAGGAAGAAGTGCCATCCAACCGACTTTAGACCCTAATTTGCAGGCCTATGCAAACCTGGAACCTCCAAACCACCAATATTACTATTTGGAGGCAACTTATCAAAACAGGTAAAAGAACTTGATGAAGAGGGTAAAACCCTGGGGCTCATTAAAGCAACGTCTAAAAACTACTTCGGCTGGAAACAGCACCCCTACGCACCACCAGTCGGCCAAGACAAACTGGTGAAAGCTCAAAGGCCAGGAACACTCAACATCGGTCTTTTTTAGGCCATGGCCCAGGCCGGCCTTCCTGGGGAATGCGCTAACCCTCAACACCGACCCAACTACAGATCCAGACACCGGCGCCTCAACGTCCACGGAGGATGCCGAAAAAGTAACAAACCTACCAATAGTAACCATGGAGGTAGGTGGGTCTGGTTCCTTACGAGGTTGGTGGGAGATTACAATTCTATCTGGATGCATGGAATAAATTAACTACCGACACTTATATTTTCAGAAGTATAGGGTTATACCATAGAATTCATACAAAAACATAATCCTCCAGATCAGCATGTACTGAACCGAATGTTCGTGCTTACAGGCAAAGAAAAATCAAAAGCGCATGCTGAACTACAGTGGCCATATAAAAAAGGAGTAATGCAGGAAACCCAACACGAATCACAGGAATTCGAGTTCAAAATCTTTATCATAAACAAGATGGTGGTTGCCGCATCATCATAGATTTGGCTAATTTGAATACTTTCGTACTATATATTCATTACTAGATGGAAACCTTTGTTACTGCTAAGCAATTGATTTCCTAAGGTTACTACATGACAAGCATCGATTTAAAAGATGCTTACTATACAGTACCCATTAGAGGTGACCACAGATGTTATTTAACACAATGGATCATCTGGGGTACACCCTTAACTCAGTTCACATGTCAGTGACTTTGCCGAAAGAAAAGGTTACAGCCTTAATGGAGGCTTGCAGTAAATTCATTGACATCACAAAACCATCCATCAGACTGGTAGCAAGAATAATTGGCATAATAGTGGCTGCGTTTCCAGCCACACAAATCGGACCTTTACATTATCAAAAATTACAGAGGGCTAAAATACGAGCACTCAAAAATTATGGTGGTCATTTTGACAGACCAATGAAGCTACTAACAGAGACCATAATGGAACTAAAATGGGGGAAAGATAACATTAGGATAACATAACACTGAATGGATGTTGGATAAAAATGTATTTGCTGAAATTACAGCACGGTATGGAACACCAGATATCGACCTATTCGCATCCAGGCTCACACCAGTTATCGAATTATGTTCATGGGAACCGGAACCGGGGGCAGCGGCAACAGATGCATTTTCGCTGCGTTGGGGGATATTGTTTATTCATGCATTCCCTCCTTTCTGCCTCATCAGTCGGGTATTAAGGAAAATACAGCAAGTCTGGTATTTTCATAATACCCGATTGGCCTACTCAACCATGGGTCCCGGTGATACTCAACATGGTATTAGAACCATGCATCACCATCCATCATAGACTTAATTTACTGGTTCATCCCGCAACAAGGGGAGGTTACCCATGTCATAATTATATAAACCTATTCATTTGTAGAGTTTGAAAGCACCTCTACTACACCTGGGACTGACGGACCGAACAGTGGATATTATTTCAGCGGCCCACAGACAGTCCACCAAAAAACAGTACTTGGTGTACATCAAGAAATGCGAAAAGTACTGTCACAACAATAACATCACCCACAGATCTATGAACATCCCGTCTGTTCTGGAATTCCTGGCAAGCCTCCATTACGATGAGAGGCTCAGTCATAGTGCCATCAACTGCGCCAGAAGTGCTCTGTCGACATACCTGTGGCAAGGAACAGAGCGGCATTCTGTTGGGACACACCCTGGTAACCAAACTCATGAGGGGCATTTTTAATGTTAATCCCCCAAGAACCAGGTACTCCCAAATATGGGATGTGAGCATTGTACTGACCATGTTAAGAAACTGGTCTCCAGTTACAGCTCTGTCCCTACAGAAACTGACTATGAAAACAGTCATGCTGAAGGCCTTGGTCACGGCACAAAGGGTCCAGTCGCTACAGAAACTAAGACTGGACAACATGACTATTTCATCTGGAAATTTAACTTTTCACATCAATGAATTAGTCAAACAGAACAGACAGGGGTCAGCAGGCCTAAAAACAGAATTCAGGGCCTACCCGACAGATGATCGTCTCTGTATTGCAACACACTTACTATTATATATGGAGTATACTAAGATCATCAGAGGCCTTAATATATATATGTATAATAATATATTTATCGTTGGGTTTTCAATATCGGATTGATGTCTAACGATGTTAACACTATTCTTCCCATAATCAAGGCAGATGTGATGCATGGACTCGTTTCCACGGCATGAAATCACAGAGGTTTAAAATCTTCACGTAGTCACTCACGTGACTCCGAAGTAAAATAGTAAGATTAAACGAGAACTTACCAGTTTGAAGTTTGATCGTTATTTTTTGAGGAGTAACGTTGAGGGATTACGTGCCCTCCGCTCCCACCCTTGATCATATACTCAATGGTATCTCTTCTCTAATCTTACTATGTTTAGTCATTACAGTTATCTGTGATTTCACACCGCTGCTTTGAAGAATGACACGCATGCGTCCTGGCGGGGTTCTTCACGTAATCCCTCAACGTTACTCCTCATAAAATAACGATCAAACAATCTTACTTGGATAACCTGAAATTAAAGCATATAATTAGTTAGTTACCCAATTGGAGCTAATTTCAAACTTCAATTACTAGATCTAAACATCTATCCATTTCTTAATAAATGATTAACATTTTTAAATAGCCTAAGTGTCCAAATAATATTCACAAATAATTCACAATAAAACATGATTTTTAAATCTCATTTACATCAATTTATAGGCCAAATGGAAGGAATTTAGTGTTTAATTAAAGTCAATTTTAAATCGGCTTTCTAGTGGGATCCTGTGAACGCGCTGGTTTAGAACGTTCACATTGCGCTGGATTTGTGCCCTCAAATGCCCAGAAAAATACTGCGGGATATAAAAGAGCCCAAAATGAACTACTCGCTATAGAAAACTTTATATACAGGGTTCTTAAGAAGCCCCTTTTAATGTAAAAATAAGGTACATACCTTTAATTGTTTGCTTTATAAAACCCTGGGGCTGCGAGAGGTCGCGGGTTTAGAGAGTGATTTTTAAACTACTATAACTATTATACAAGGCCATAAAAACTAATAATACCTTTTGCGACGGGGTCTTTCAGCAATTTTTCGTTAATGATTTACTAGGCTGAACATTTTCGATTGCAACAGCCTATTAAAAATCGCGTTTTAAACCCGCCCCCTCTAAACAGCGCCAAAATCACACACACGGCCTGGGGCAGATTCTCAATGACGATTCAGGTAGGTTTTGTAACATACCTATAATCATATAACAATTACAGCACGGAAACAGACCATCTCGGCCCTACAAGTCCATGCCGAACAAATTTTTTTCCCCTTAGTCCCACCTGCCTGCACTCGTACCATAACCCTCCATTCCCTTCTCATCCATATGCCTATCCAATTTATTTTTAAATGATACCAATGAACCTGCCTCCACCACTTCCACTGGGAGCTCATTCCACACCGCCACCACTCTCTGCGTAAAGAAGTTCCCCCTCATATTACCCCTAAACTTCTGTCCCTAGGCTAAGGCCTACACATTCTCCTAGTTGCTAACTATTTTAACTCCTCTTCCCATTCCCAAACTGAACTTTCTGCCCTGGGTCTCCTCCATTGCCATAGTGAGGCCACGTGCAAACTGTAGTGATCAGCCATGATCATATTGAATGGCGGTGCAGGCTCGAAGGGCTGAATGGTCTACTCCTGCACCTATTTTCTATGTTTCTATAACCTCACACTGGGGTAACTTAAAATCCAATGGTATGAACAATAAAAATTCGCCAGTTTTGGTTAACTAACCCTCCCCCTAGCCCTTCTTACCCCAATGCCCCACCTCTTTCTTTCCCCCCCACCCCCATTTTACACTGTGCCCCACCATGACTTGCACCTCTTTCTCCTCTCCCCTTCCCACCTACATTCCTTCCTCTACATACACAGTTCGCAACTCTTCAATCCTTTTGTCTCACACCCTCTGTATTTTACATCTGTGGCCTTTGTTCATCATCTGCCATTCAACCACTTTCACTTGTATAACTCTTCCAGCTTTCACCCAGGGCCGGATTTAGATGAAGAGAGGCCCTAAGCTGTTCCACTTGTGAGGCCCCCTCCACATTGGTTTTCAGCACTGGTGGCGAGGCAGTGACAGGACAGCCATGGTGGCCAAATCTCCCACAATTCAAAGCGAGGGAGAAAGTGCCCAGCGCTGACCAGTTGCCGTTGCAGTGCGCATGCGCAGGGCGGCCGATAATGTGCTGGCCGTGGTTGTGCGCATGTGCAGGGGGGGAGGGACGTGCAGGCCGCAGCAACGCGCATGTGCAAGGCGGCCGGCCGTGCCGGCGGATGAGGAGCGAGCAGAGCCCGGCGGCCCGGACACGGATAGCGGGGGGAGTTGGAGAGGGAGAGATAGAGAGGGGGGCCCGCCCAGTGTTGAACGGTAGGTGTCCTGCCTTGGCCGGAGGCCCCCCTAGACCTCGAGGCCCTAAGCTTAAGCTTGTCTAGTTTATAGGTAAATCCGGCCCTGCTTTCACCCCCTCCTCCAAACTCCCTGACCCACCATGTTCTCCAGAGATGATGCCTGATCCACTGAGTTACTCCAGAAATTTGTGTCTTCTTTGTATCTCAACTATTATATGAGTTAAAAGCTGAAGTCTCTTCCATCTTGCATTACACTGACAGTTATGAATGAATTAGCTCTGTAAATTGTCTCGAGGATGTCGGATCGAACTAGCATACGGGTGATCGTTGGTCAGCGTGGACTCATGGACCAAAGGGCCTGTTTTCACGCTGTATCTCTGAACTAAACTAAACCAAACCAAACTGCCACGTGACCTTTCCATGCTTCGATAGACACAAAATGCTGGTGTACCTCGGGCAACAGGTAGCATCTCTGGTGTGAAGGAATGGGTGATGTTTCGGGTGAGGTTCCTCAGTCTGAAGAAGGGTCTCAACCCGAAAGGTCACCCATACCTTCTCTCTCTCCACATGCTGCCTGTCCCGCTGAGTTACTCCAGCATTTTAAGTCTATCTTCGGTGTAAACCAGCATCTACATTTCCTTCCTACACTTTCCATCCTTAGGCCCACTTTTCTTTTAGATTTTTTTTTCCAATGCTCTCGGCCTCTTTCCTTTCCATTTTCAAAATGATGTTTTTTTTTACTTTTATTTTACGCATTCTTTTGATTACTTCACCTCATTCTCCCATCCGTGGACAGCAGCCTTCACCTTTAATTTAGCCTCAAAGTTAAGGGCGCTACTGCGAATGACCCATGTTTCTGGGTTTTTTTCAGGGTCAAACTGATTACTGTGAGATGTCTACAAAACTAGACAGCTCCTTTATTAAATGTTGGCTGCAGGAAACCTATTCATGTATTTCCTGGATGGCATCACTTTGTGCTTGGCTGAACGACTACAAGAAGAATAGATGACTGGAGAAGAACAGTAATTTTACTCAGCCTGGGGATTCTTCTGAATTAACTCCACCTGCTTCAATGATTCATTTTCAGTGAAATGTTCTTAAGGCATCATTTGTGAAACTCTATGTGGTAGCCAATGTAGCTGGACAGTATCTCTTACTGTTGTGTGGCCATGCTTGGTAAGTAATCACAGAGCTCCAAAATTGTCTGAGTGTTCGGCAGCAGGCAGTGTTCAATAGATTGAAAGTACATCCTGCGTGACTTCAGTCCCCTTTGGCCACAAGGTAAAAGCCAGCATGAAGAGATCTGTAGAAAACAAGGTGGTGCTTAATGGTGGCAGTAACAGAAAAGGCATATTTTACCTTAGTCAGAAAACTCAGAAACAATAAAACATTCCATGGGCACAGTCGTACTGGAACCTTCCCATATATGGTGCAAATGTCACTATGTCAGGGTGAACAAAGTTGCTTTTGCCTCTCTACCATATTCTCAGGACATCTCAAACTGCTCCAATTATAAAATGTTGTTACATTAGACAGTCCTATCTCCAATGAGTCCACCAAAATGTTCCACTGAGCACAGTAGGGTAGATGCACAGAGCCTCTTGCCCAGAGTAGGTGATTTGAGGACCAGAGGACAAACGTTTAAGGTGAACGGGAAAAGATTTAATGGGAATCCGAGGGGTAGCTATTTCACACAAAGTGTGGTGGTGGTATGGAACAAGCTGCCAGAGGAAGGAGTTAAGGCAGGGACTATCCCAACATTTAAGAAACAGACAGGTACATGGATAGGACAGGCTTGGAGGAATGTGGGCCAAATGTGGGCAGGTGGAACTAGTGTACCTGGGACATGTTGGCCGGTGTGGGCAAGTTGGGTCGAAGGGCCGGTTTCCACTCTGTATCATTCTATGACTCTATAGCAGCAGTATTAGTTATGATATAATGATATCATTTAATTGCCACACAACCAAGGTCGGTGGAATTTGGGTTGCCAGCAGCGGTACAGTAATAAAGAACACACAACCACAATAAAAATTTTACACAAACATCCACCACAGCATTCATCACTGTGGTGGAAGGCACAGAACTTGGCCAGTCCTCCTCCATTTTCCCCCGTGGTCGGGACCTCCACCCTCCACAGCCGTTGCTGCGGGCGTCCAGATGGTAAGGGACAAAGTCAAAGTCAAGGTGAGTCCAGGATCGGCTCTTCCCAACCAGAGACCGCGGCTTCAGGCTGGTGTAGGCCGCAGGCCGGCAGTCAAAGTTTTAAAGTACCTGCCGTGCCGCAGCCGGAAGCACCGCAGTCTGCAGGGCCGGCGGTCGAAGCTCCCCTCCAGGGGAGATGGTAAGTCCATACCGCGCCCGCGGTAGAAGTTGGCCGCGGGCCGGCGGTGGAAGCTTCTTCTTCCCCCCGGGTCCTCCACGAGGGATCCCGGGCTGTAGACGCCGCACCAGCTGGAGTTCTGCAGACCGCTGCTTCAGGCTGCCGGCTGCCGCGGGCCAGCGTAACGGAGCACTCCCCTCCGGCGAGCCCCAGCGAGGTCTCACCTGCTCCGCGCCGAGAGTCCACACTGCGCCCGCCGCTGAAGCTCCGGGCACGTCTCCGGGAAAGGCCGCCCGATGTTCGATGTTAGGCCACGGGGGAGGCGACCTGAAAAAAAGTCGCCTCTCCATGGAGGAGGCGGCCGAAACGGTTTCCCCCTCACCCCCCCACACCACCCCCCACACGTAACACACAAAGAAACATTAAAAACAGACTTTTAAACATACTAAAAAAATTTAAAAAGTTGGAAAAAAACGGTCACGCTGCCGACAAGCTGCTGCCATTGCAGCGCCCCCTACATGATGACAGTTAAGCATTGACTAGGAAACCTGGAGCACTCTCTTATGTTGTGGGCTTACACTGAATAATTAATTAGGGTTAGCTCCTGAAGGCAAACGTAGGAACACTGATGTCAAACCGGAAATGTTATCTCTTTGCTGAGTTCTATTCTCATCCTGCAAATTGAGTCATAAAGTCGTACAGCATGGAAACAGGCCTTTCTGCCAACTTCTCCATGACAACCAAGATGCTCATCTAAGCTAGTCCTATTTGCCTGCATTTGGCTCATATTACTCTAAACTTTTCCAATCCATGTACCTGTCCAAATATCTTTTAAATGTTCTTATTATACCTGCCTCCTCTGGCAGTTTGTTCCATATACCTGCCACCTCAGCTAATCTGGATGGGTTTCCTGGTCACATCATAAGATCATAATATCATAAGTAATAGGAGCAGAATTAGGCCATTCGGCCCATCAAGCCTACTCTGCCATTCAATCACGGCTGATCTATCTCTCCTTCCTAACCCCATTCTCCTGCCTTCCCCCTATATCCTCTGACACCTGTACTAATCAAGAACCAATCTATCTCCATCTTAAATATATCCACTGACATTGCTTCCACAATATCAGGACCTGTGCCATTGACAGGCAGAGGTATTAACAAACATCTTTAACTCTCACTACTCCATTCTGAGGTCCCCACCAGCATCAAGAAGACCACAATCATCCCAGTGCCAAAGAAAAGTAAGGTAGCATGCCTTAACGACCAGTGGTATTATGAAGCTCTTCAAGTCAAGTCAAGTCAAGAGAGTTCAAGTCAAGAGAGTTTATTGTCATGTGTCCCAGATAGGACAATGAAATTCTTGCTTGCTGCAGCACAACAGAATAATGTAAGCAAAAATACAGAAGTTCAGTTCAATATACACATAAATAACCAGATAAAGTGCAATAGGCTATTACAGTTCTGTTTGTTGGCGAGTTTAATTGCCTTGAAGTTTTTAAGAAGGAACTGCAGATGCTGGAAAATCGAAGGTACACAAAAAGCTGGAGAAACTCAGTGGGTGCAGCAGCATCTATGGTGCGAAGGAAATAGGCGACGTTTCGGACCGAAACCTTTCTTCAAACTGAAGAAGGGTTTTGGCCCGAGTTTAATAGCCTGATGGCTGTGGGGAAGTAGTTGTTCCTGAACCTGGATGTAACAGATTTCAGGCTCATGTACTTTCTAGGATTTAGATTTATAGACCACTGGGATCTCTTCTGGGTTAGGGGTGACCTGTACAAAAGGGACGGGTTACACATTAACTGGAGGGGAATTGACATTCTGGCAGGCAGGTTTGCTCGGGCTACATGTGTGGGTTTAAACTAAATAGTGGGGGGGGGGGGGGGGGATTGACAAATTGGGAGTATAAAGATGGAGTTGAAGGTGAAGTGGCTGCAGGAAAAATTGCAAAAGATTCTCGAATTAATGGGAAGGAAAGCTCGAGAAGGGACAACAGAGTAAGGTCAGGGCTAATTGGGAGAGGTGCTAGGGGGGAAGTGAATAAGGAGGTCAAAGTGCTGTATATGAATGCGCGAAGTATAAGGAATAAAGTGGACAAGCTTGAGGCTCAGTTAGAAACTGGCAAGTATGATGTTGTGGGAATTACTGAGACATGGCTGCAAGAGGGCCAGGGCTGGGAACTGAATATTCAGGGATATACCTCTTATCAAAAAGACAGACAGGTGGTCAGAGGGGGTGGGGTTGCCCTGTTGGTGAGGAATGAGATTTAGTCCCTTGCAAGGGGTGACATTGAAACAGGAGTGGAGTCAGTATGGATAGAACTAAGGAATTGTAAGGGTAAAAATACATTAATGGGACTAATCTACAGGCCCCCAAACAGTAGCCTGGACATAGTGCGCAAGTTAAATCAGGAGTTAAAATTGGCATGTAGCAAAAGTAATGCTATGGTTGTTATGGGAGATTTCAACATGCAGGTAGACTGGGAAAATCAGGTTGGTACTGGACCCCAAGAAAGGGACTTTGTAGAGTGCCTTCGTGATGGATTCTTAGAACAGCTTGTATTGGAGCCTACCAGGGAGATGGCAATTCTGGATTTAGTGTTATGTAATGAACTGGATTTGATAAAGGACCTCGAGGTTAATGAGACAATAGGAGGCAGTGACCATAACATGGTCAGGTTTAATCTATAATTGGAGAGGGAGAAGGGTAGATCGAAGGTGTCAGTGTTACAGTTGAATAAAGGGGACTATGGGGCCATGAGGGAGGAGCTTGCCAAAGTTGACTGGAAAGATACACTAGTAGGGATGACAGTGGAACAATAACGGCAGGTGTTTCTAGGAATAATACAGAAGGTGCAGGATCAGTTCATTCCTAGGAGGAAGATAGATTCCAAGGGGAGAAAGGGATGACCATGGCTGACAAGGGATGTCAGGGACAGTATAAACATTAAAGCGAAGAAGTACAACGTAGCAAAGATTAGTGGGAACCAAGAGAATTGGGTAATGTTTAAAGAACACCAGAAGATAACCAAAAATACATTACGGGGAGAAAAGATGAGGTGCGAAGGAAAGCTAGCCAAGAATATAAAGCAGGATAGCAAAAGCTTCTTTAGGTATGTGAAGAGGAATAAATTAGTTAAGACCAAAGTTGGACCCTTGAAGACTGAAAAAGGTGAATCTATTTTGGGGAACAAGGAAATGGCAGATGAGTTGAACAAGTACATTGGATCTGTCTTCACTAAGGAGGACACAAACAATCTTCCTGATATAGTAGTGGCTAGAGGATATGGGGTGACGGAGGAACTGAAGGAAATCTACATTAGGCAAGAAATGGTGTTGGATAGACTGATGGGACTAAAGGCTGATGAATCCACAGAGCCTGATGGACTGCATCCCAGGGTACTTAAGGAAGCGGCTCTAGAAATCGTGGATGCATTGGTGATAATTTTACAATGTTCTATAGACTCAGGATCAGTTCCAGTGGATCGGAGGGTAGTTAATGTAAGAAAGGTGCGAGAGAGAAAACAGGGAATTATAGACCAGTTAGCCTGACATAGGTAGTGGGGAAGATGCTGGAGTCAATTATAAAAGGATGAGATAGCCGAACATTGGGAAAGCAGTAACAGGATCGATCCGAGTCAGCATGGACTTACGAAGGGGAAATCATGCTTGAATAATCTTCTGCAATTTTTTGAAGATGTAACTAGGAAAATGGACAAGGGAGAGCCAGTGGATGTAGTGTACCTGGACTTCCAGAAAGCATTTGATAAGGTACCACATATGAGATTATTGGGAAATATTAGGTCACATGGTATTGGGGGTACAGTGCTGACATGGATAGAGAAGTGGTTGGCAGACAGGAAACAAAGAGTAGGGATTAACGGGTCCCTTTCAGAATGGCAGGCAGTGACTAGTGGGGTACCGCAAGGCTCGGTGCTGGGACCACAGCTATTTACAATATACATCAATGATTTGGATGAAGGGATTCAAAGCAACATTAGCAAATTTACAGATGACACAAAGCTGGGTGGCAGTGTGAACTGTGAGGAGGATGCTGTGAGAGTGCAGGGTGACTGGGACAGGTTGGGTGAGTGGGCAGATGCATGGCAGATGAAGTTTAATGCGGATAAATGTGAGATTATGCACTTTGGTAGCAAAAACAGGAAGGCAAATTACTATCTAAATGGCGTCATTGGGAAACAGGGAAGTACAACGGGATCTCGGGGTTCTTGTACATCAGTCTATGAAAGTAAGCATACAGGTACAGTAGGCAGTGAAGAAAGCGAATGGCATAATGGCTTTTATAACAAGAGGAATCGAATATTGGAGCAAAGAGGTCATTCTGCAGTTGTACAGAGCCCTAGTGAGACCACACTTGGAGTATTGTGTACAGTTTTGGTCCCCTAATTTGAGGAAGGACATTCTTGCTATTGAGGGGGTGCAGCATAGGTTTACAAGGTTAGTTCACGGGATGGCGGGACTTGTACACTCTGCAGTTTAGAAGGATGAGAGGGTATCTCATTGAAACTTATAAGATTGTTAAGGGTTTGGACACGCTAGAGGCAGGAAACATGTTCCTGATGTTGGGGGAGTCCAGAACCAGGGGCCACAGTTTAAGAATAAGGAGTAAGCCATTTAGAACGGAGACGAGGAAACACTTTTTCTCACAGAGAGTGGTGAGTCTGTGTAATTCTCTGCCTCAGAGGGCGGTGGAGGCGGGTTCTCTGGATGCTTTCAAGAGAGAGCTAGGTAGGGCTCTTAAAAATAGCGGTCATGGGATATGGGGAGGAGGCAGGAACGGGGTACTGATTGGGGATGATCAGCCATGATCACATTGAATGGTGGTGCTGACTCGGAGGGCCGAATGGCCTATTCCTGCACATATTATCTATTATCTATTGACTGTGAATGAGGAAGTCGAGTATCTAATTGCAGGGGGATCATTGGCGTCTCCCTACCCTCGGTACAAGAACTGTTCCAGAGCCGCTGTCTGAAAAAAGCTCAGAGAATTGCTAAGGACAAACTGCACCCCCTCCACACACACCTGGATCTCCTGCCATCAGGCAAGAGATATCGAAGCATCAAAGCCCGGACTACAAGACAGCTAAACAGCTTCCTGCCACAGGCTGTGAGGCTGCTAAACAGTCACTCTGCACTCACAGTCACTTGATTCTGTGGCTGGCACGGACACTTTAATAACTGGCACTGGCCACTCAAATCAGCTGCCCCGGACATTGTTATGATTGGTTTATTGTATTTTAACGTTGTGTTTTACCTGCTTTTAACTATTTATTTATACTGTTCCATCAGGGACTGGATTGTTTTTAGTGTTATTATGTGTGAAATGTTTTAAATGTCATGTGCGATGCTCCGCTATTCCCTGGGAAATGTCTTTTCATTTTGCACTGTACAACTGTTGCTTGCAAGATGACAATAAAGGTTGATTGATTGGATTGATTGATTGATGCGCAGAGATCCA
Source organism: Leucoraja erinaceus (assembly GCF_028641065.1). NCBI lineage: Eukaryota > Metazoa > Chordata > Chondrichthyes > Rajiformes > Rajidae > Leucoraja > Leucoraja erinaceus. The sequence goes on from NC_073378.1 coordinate 10,340,043, forward strand.
GATCAGATAACTTGGTAACCAGCTTGGAGTGGATGATTGTATTAAATGCCGAGCTGTATTCAATGAATAACAGTCTGACATATGAGTGTTTGTTGTCCAAGTGGTCCAGAGCGGAGTGGAGAGCCAGTGAGATCGCATCCACCGTTGATCTGTTATGGCGGTAAGCGAACTGCAGTGGGTCGAGGTTCCTGTCAAGGTAGGCGTTGATATGTGCTATAATCAACCTCTCAAAGCACTTCATCGCCACAGGCGTTAGTGCCACTGGTCGATACTCATTGAGGCACGACACCTTGCTCTTCTTGGGTATTATCGATTGTTGATTGCACACCGGTATCATGAGATTGGTGATGCCACACATTAACTCCAGCCTCTCTGTCAGCCTTGATCCACTGTATTTTGCTTAGTGACACAACAGATGTCATGTACTAGGCCCTAAACTCAACTCTGGAATGCCTGGACACCTTCTATTTTAAACTTCCTATTTATTGCCTACATCTCTGTCTTCAGCATCATAATCAAAAAAAAAATTTGTTCGGCACGGACTTGTACGGCCGAGATGGCCTGTTTCCGTGCTGTAATTGTTATATGGTTATATGGTTAATCCCATCCAAACTCATCTCCAAACTCATGGACCTCAGATTTCAGCACCCCCTTCTCTCATCGGATCCTTGACTTTCTGACCACAGACCACAATCATTGAAGATAGGTGACAACACCTTCTCCATGATATTTATGATCACTGATACCCCACAAAGATGCATTCTCATTCCCCAACTATACTCCCCATACACTCATGAATGTACAACTAAATTCGACTCCAACTCCATTCACAGTTTAAGGATAAGGGGGAAATCTTTTAGGACTGAGAACGGAGGTTTTTGTCAGTCTCCCTACCTGCTTCCACTACCTGCAATCTCTGGCAACCACCTGCAACCTCCGGGAACCGCACGGAAACCTTGGGTGGGGCGCAAAGTCTCCAGAGGTTTCCGTTCAGGTTTCCTAAGTGGGACAGGGGCATTACTGCAATGCTGAGAACTATATTCTGCAATCTGTATCTTCCCCTTTGCTCTACCTATTAAACTTGAGTTTAACGTGATTGTATTTATGCATGGTATATATGATTTGGTTATATAGCATTAAAAACAAAGCTTTTCACTGCACCTCAGAATATATGACAATAATAAATCTAAACCTAATCCTCTGAGTGAAATATTTACCCCTCGGGTTCCTTGATAATCTTGCACTCTCACCTTAAGCCTCTATCCTCTGGTTCGTTCTTTTACGTACCTTTGGTCACAAAATGCTGTGTATTCACTGGCAAGGTGAAAGATACACATTTATAACAAAGAATCTGATCAATAGAGCACAGAACTCAACTAATGAATTATAACAATCTCATGATCCCTGCAAACAATGTCACAGCTATTCTGTGCCATGTTGCCGATATAATTCTTCTTTAGAAAAATTTGAAACAGTAATGCCCCTGTCCCACTTAGGAAACTTGAACAGAAACCTCTGGGGACTTTGCGCCCCACCCAAGGTTTCCGTGCGGTTCCCGGAGGTTGCAGGTGGTTGCCGGAGGTTGCAGGTAGTGGAAGTAGGTAGGGAGACTGACAAAAACCTCCGGGAGCCGCACGGAAACCTTGGGTGGGGCGCAAAGTCTCCAGAGGTTTCTGTTCAGGTTTCCTAAGTGGGACAGGGGCATAACCAAATCAGCATCCACTTTTGCCAATTCCCAGCTTCTCCGGTGGGCGGCGCGACTCTGGTCAGCAGCGGCCTCTGCAGTCTGTCCGCGTTTTATTATTTTCTGTCTGTGTTTTTATGTAGTTTTTGTTATTTTTTGTTGGGGTGTGTGTGTGGGGGGGAGGAGGGGGGGGAAACTTTTTAAATCTCTCCCTGCACGGGAGACCCGACCTTTTCTCGTCGGGTTTCCGTTGTCGTTGGGGCCGCAACGAGGAGCGGCCTCCAACAGGAAGAGACCGGGGACTCTGGTGCTACGACTCACCGTCACCGTCGCGGGGCTGGCCGAGTCCGGAGCGGGTGGAGCGGTGGAGGAGTGCTGCTGCTGCTCCTGCTGCTGCTGCTGCGGCCCGACCGGAGAGTCGGAGGCTCCAACGGCAGGTCTGTGGACGGCGGCACCGGGAGCCCGCGGGTCCCTGGAGGGAGACCACTTTTCAGGGCTCTCACAACGGCGACTTCCCCCGCCCGAGTTGCGGGGTTGAAGAGCTCCTGGAGCGGGGCCTGACATCACCGCCCCGCGCAGCTTGGAATGGCCGCGGGACTCTGCGAGCGCACGCCGGGGGCTCTAACACCAAGACCCGGTGTGCGACCTCGCACCACCCGGCGTGACTTTAATGGCCGCGGGACAATCGCCATCGCCAGCCGGGGGCTTTGACTTTGACTCTGACATCGGGGGGGAGAGTGCAGTGGAGAGATAAGTTTATTTGGCCTTCCAACACAGCAATGTGATGGATGTTTATGTAAATTATGTTGTGTCTTGGGTCTATGTGTTTGTAATGTATGGCTGCAGAAACGGCATTTCGTTTGGACCTCAAGGGGTCCAAATGACAATTAAATGTATCTTGTAGATGCCGATCAAGGCCTTAGAACTAAGAGGAGCCCCTTCCAATACACGGCTTTGAGTTTACAAATTGTTTGTGTTTTTACATAGCAGACTACTTTTGCAGATGCTGAGTATCTTTGAAGGTCAAAAGTTTAAATTAGAACAAGAAATGTTTCTGCTCTGCAGGAATGTTTCCTGGCAACGGAGGCAATTTTTGACACTTGTTGCTCCAATCAAGAGGAAGGTTTATTAAATCTTGATCAGTGGCAGATAATTGGTGCACTCAGAAATAGACAATAAAAGACAATAGACAATAGGTGCAGGAGTAGGCCATTCGAGCCAGCACCGCCATTCAATGTGATCATGGCTGATCATCCCCAATCAGTACCCCGTTCCTGCCTTCTCCCCATATCCCCTGACTCTGCTATTTTTAAGAGCCGTATCTAGCACTCTCTTGAAAGTATCTGGAGAACCGACCTCCACCGCCCTCTGAGGCAGAGAATTCCACAGACTCACCACTCTCTGTGTGAAAAAGTGTTTCCTCATCTCCATTCTAAATGGCTTACCCCTTATTCTTCAATTGTGGCCCCTGGTTCTGGACTCCCCCAACATCGGGAACATGTTTCCTGCCTCTAGCTTGTCAAAATCGTTAATAATCTTATATGTTTCAATAAGAATCCCTCTCATCCTTCTAAACTCCAGAGTGTACAAGCCCAGCCACTCCATTCTCTCAGCATATGACAGTCCCGCCATCCCGGGAATTAACCTTGTAAACCTACGCTGCACTCCCCCCAGTAACAAGAATGTCCTTCCTCAAATAAGGCGACCAAAACTGCACACAATACTCCAGGTGTGGTCTCACTAGAGCCACATACAACTGCAGAAGGACCTCTTTGCTCCTATACTCAACTCCTATTGTTACGAAGGCTTTCGCTTTCTTCACTGCCTGCTGTACCTGCATGCTTACTTTTATTGACAGATGAACATGGACCCCCAGATCCCGTTGTACTTCCTCTTTTCCCAACTTGACACCATTTAGATAATAATCTGCCTTCCTGTTTTTGCTACCAACCTCGCATCTGCCCACTCACCCAACCTGTCCAAGTCACCCTGCATTCTCACGGCATCCTCCTCACAGTTCACACAGCCACCCAGCTTTATGTCATCTGCAAAATTGCTAATGTTAGTTTGAATCCCTTCAACTAAATCGTTGATGTATATTGTAAATAGCTGTGGTCCCAGCACCGAGCCTTACGGTACCCCACTAGTCACTGCCTGCCATTCTGAAAGGAACCCGTTAATCCCTACTCTTTGTTTCCTGTCTGCCAACCAATTTTCTATCCATGTCAGCACTCAACACCCAATACCATGTGCCCTAATTTTTCCCATTAATCTCCTATGTGGGACCTTATCAAATCGTCATAATCGTTGGTCTCATCTGAGCATCTTATCCTCAGTAGTAATCACTTGTGGGAGCCTGGAATGCATTAGCCCGTGATGATAGTGGATACAGTTATGATTGTGGTATTTAAGGTCCTTTTAGATAGGCATATGGAAGTTTAGTTTAGTATAGTTTAGTTTAGAGATACAGTGTGGAAACAGGCCCTTCGGCTCACCAAGTCTACAACGACCAGCGATCCCTGCACAGTAACACTATCCTAAACACACTAGGGACAATTTTTACATTTTATACCAAGACAATTAAGCCCAAGAAGAGTAAGGTGACGTGCCTCAATGACTATCGACCAGTGGCACTAACGCTGGTGGTGATGAAGTGCTTTGAGAGGTTGATCATGTAGCAAATCAACTCCTACCTCGACAAAAACCTGGACCCACTGCAGTTCGCTTACTGCCACAACAGATCAACGGTGGATGCGATCTCGCTGGCCCACCACTCCACTCTGGACCACTTGGACAACAAAAACTCATATGTCAGGCTGTTATCTATCAACTACAGCTCGGCATTTAACACAATCATCCCCTCCAAGCTGGTTACCAAACTTGCAGAACTGGGTCTCTGCGCATCCCTCTGCAATTGGATCCTCGACTTCCTCATTCACAGACCACAGTCTGTTCGTATTGGTGGAAATGTGTTTGCGTAGCCAGTCACAGTGCAAACTCCATCATCAAGTTCGCTGACGACATCACTGTTGTGGGACGTATCACTGATGGGGATGAGTCAGAGTATAGAAGAGAGAAGGAGCAACTGTCCATATGGTGCCAGCACAATAACCTGGCCCTCAACACCAGCAAAACCAAGGAACTGATTGTGGACTTTGGAAGGAGTAGGAGGGGGACCCACTGCCCCATTTATATCAACGGATCGATGGTTGAAAGGGTCAAGAGCTTCAAATTCCTGGGCGTGCACATCTCTGAAGATCTTTCCTGGTCCAAGAACACTAATGCAATTATCAAGAAAGCTCATCAACGCCTCTACTTCCTGAGAAGATTACGGAGAGTTGGTTTGACAAGGAGGACTCTCTCTAACTTCTACAGGTGCACAGTAGAGAGCATGCTGACCGATTGCATCGTGGCTTGGTTCGGCAACTTGAGCGCCCTGGAGAGGAAAATACTACAAAAAGTAGTAAACACTGCCCAGTCCATCATCGGCTCTGACCTTCCTTCCATCGAGGGGATTTATCGCAGTCGCTGCCTCAAAAAGGCTGGCAGTATCATCAAAGACCCACACCATCCTGGCCACACACTCATCTCCCTGCTACCTTCAGGTAGAAGGTACAGGAGCCTGAAGACTGCAACAACCAGGTTCAGGAATAGCTACTTTCCCACAGTCATCAGGCTATTAAACCTGGCTCGGACAAAACTCTGATTATTAATAACCCATTTTCTGTTATTTGCACTTTATCAGTTTATTTATTCATGTGTGTATATATTTATATTATGGTATATGGACACACCTATCTGTTTTGTAGTAAATGCCTACTATGTTCTGTGTGCTGAAGCAAAGCAAGAATTTCATTGTCCTATACAGATTCAGATTCAGATTCAGATTCAATTTTAATTGTCATTGTCAGTGTACAGTACAGAGACAACGAAATGCATTTAGCATCTCCCTGGAAGAGCGACATAGCAAATGATTTGAATAAATAATAATAAGTGTCCGGGGGGGGGTGGTGATTGGCAGTCACCGAGGTAACGTTGTTGAGTAGAGTGACAGCCGCCGGGAAGAAGCTGTTCTTCGACCTGCTGGTTCGGCAACGGAGAGACCTGTAGCACCTCCCGGATGGTAGGAGGGTAAACAGTCCATGGTTGGGGTGAGAGCAGTCCTTGGCGATGCTGAGCACCCTCCGCAGACAACACTTGCTCTGGACAGACTCAATGGAGGGGAGCGAGGAACCGGTGATGCGTTGGGCAATTTTTACCACCCTCTGCAATGCCTTCCAGTCGGAGACAGAGCAGTTGCCATACCATACTGTGATGCAGTTGGTAAGAATGCTCTCGATGGTGCAGCGGTAGAAGTTCACCAGGATCTGAGGAGACAGATGGACCTTCTTCAGTCTCCTCAGGAAGAAGACATGCTGGTGAGCCTTCTTGATCAGAGTAGAGGTATTGTGGGTCCAAGAGAGGTCATCGGAGATACAGGGACACATGACAATAAATTCACTTGAACTTGAACTTGAACTGAACATTGAATTCTCCCAATTTTGTTAACCCTTGCTGTCTCCTCCCCTTCCTCAGCCCTCGGACTGCCTCCTCCCATCCCTCAGCCCTCGGGCTCCTCCTCCTCCTTTTTCCTTTCTTCTCTCCACCACCCCCCATCAGTCTGAAGAAGGGTTTTGGCTCGAAACGTTGCCTATTTCCTTCGCTCAATAGATGCTGCTGCACCCGCTGAGTTTCTCCAGCATTTTTGTGTACCTTGAATTAACCTACAAACTTGTATGTCTTCGGACACCTGTATGTCTCTGGTTCTTCATAGAAAAACCATAGAGGAGATCTTCAGTTTCCTCACACATAGAGGAAACCAAATAACTCAGAGAAAACCCAGGAGGAGAACATACAATCTCCGTCCAGGACCCGTAGTCCTGATGAAACCTGGGTTTCTGGCGCTGGAACTGCTGGAAATAAAGGGATATGGATCATGTACAAACAGATGAGATCAGTTTAACTGGGCATTGTGTACTGGGCGCTGGGCATCATGGGCCAAAGGGTCCATTCCTGTGCTGTACTGTTCTATGTGAATCTTTTTGGAGTCTGGGAAGGCAGCCATGTTTTCTGAGACAGAAGGGAATATTGCAAAGTGCTCATCAAATTGTCAGTTGATGTTCAGCTGTAAATATTAGCTCTTCATCGACTGAACCCAGATAGCTATTAAAGATCATCCCTAATCTAGCAGAACACATAATTGAATGCCAGTGCCCAGGGGTGAAAGATGGTTAACAAATATGAGTGAGTAATATTTCCCAGACATTGATTTACTGCCACATTTGTCAGCAAGACCTCAACAAAAAAATTGCTTCTTTACTTTGCCGGCTAGTCCATGATTAACATGTCCTGACTGAAGCGTGCAATGGTGCTTGTCCAATGATATGGGCAACTGAACTCTATTCCTTACCTTTCCTAAATCGGGCTGAGCTGGTGCTTTGTTTTTGACAGCTGAGAACAATCTGTCAACGGGGAAAAGCACAAAGAATGCATTTTGGTAACCGAACAATACATCCCCATGACAATCAATCACTGGAGTGCTTTGCGAATCCAGGCTGACCCATTCAGCTTGTGATTGCTGTCTTTAACATCCATGGTGAACATTCATGTATAATGAGAAGAAAAGGTGCCTACAATAACCAATCAGTACATTCAAAGCAGTCACGGCAGCATCGTCAATGCCAGAAATTCTACCATTTGACGTTTTACAGCAACCTGGGGAAAACTGCTTGCCTGATCGCTCAAGAACTGTTTTGATGTATTTGATGTAAGAGAGTTGGATATAGCTCATAGGGCTAACCGAATCATAGAAACATAGAAAATAGGTGCAGGATTCGGCCATTCAGCCCTTCGAGCCAGCACCGCCATTCAATATGATCATGGCTGATCATCCAAATCAATATCCCATACCTGCCTTCTCTCCATACCCCTTGATCCCTTTAGCCACAAGGACCACATCTAACTCCCTCTTAAATCTAGCCAATGAACTGTGAATCCAATGATTCAATGGATATGGGGAGAAAGCAGGAACGGTGTACTGATTCTTGATGATCAGCAATGAATGTATTGAATGACGGTGTTGACTCGAACGGCCGAATGGCCTACTCCTGCACCTATTTGGTGCCAAAAACAGGAAGGCAGATTATTATCACTGAAAGTAAGCATGCAGGTACAGTAGGCAGTGAAGAAAGTTAATGGCATGTTGGCCTTCATAACAAGAGGAGTGGAATATCGGAGCAAATAGGTCCTTCTGCGGTTGTACAGGGCCGTAGTGAGGCCACACCTGGAATATTGTGTGCAATTTTGGTCTCCAAATTGAGGATGGACATTCTTGCTATTGAGGGAGTGTAGGTTCACCAGGTTAATCCCGGGATGGCGGGACTGTCATATGTTGATAGAATGGAGCGGCTGGGCTTGTATACTCTAGAATTTAGAAGGATGTGAGATCTTATTGAAACATATGATTATTAAGGGATTGGACACGCTAGAGGCAGGAAACATGTTCCTGATGTTGAGGGTATTTGTGGATCTTTTTGTGATGCTCTTTGTGGATTATAGCTCAGCTTTCAACACAATCATTCCGGACATTCTCATTGATAAACTGGTCACTCTCGGCCTCCCCACTCTCACATGTGCCTGGATAAAAGATTTCCTCACCAACCGGCCCCAGACTGTGAGACTCGGCCCCCACCTCTCCTCCACTTGCAGGTTGAGTGCCGGCTCCCCACAGGGCTGTGTGCTAAGCCCCCTCTTATACTGTCTCTACACCTACGACTGTAGTCCGGCCCACAACAACAACCGCATCGTCAAATTTGCTGACGACACTACTGTAGTCGGATTTATTTCAAAGGGAGACGAGACAGCCTACAGAGAGGAAGTCCTGAAGTTGACAACCTGGTGCTCAGAAAACAATCTGGCTCTGAACACCAAGAAAACAAAAGAGCTCATTGTCGACTTCAGGAGGCACAGCTCCGACTTAGTCCCCCTACACATCAACGGCGAGTGTGTGGAGAGGATCAACACCTTCCGGTTTCTCGGCGTCCATATCGCTGCTGATATCTCCTGGACAGACAACACGACAGCGGTCATCAAGAAGGCTCAGCAGCGGCTGCACTTCCTGAGGGTCCTCAGGAAGCACAACGTGGACTCTAACCTGCTGCTGACCTTCTACCGCTCGTCCATCGAGAGCCTGCTGACATACTGCATTACAGCATGGTATGGCAGCTGCACCATGGCAGACAGGGAGAGGCTTCAGAGGGTAACTAGAACAGCACAGAAGATCATTGGTTGCCCTCTCCCCTCCCTGATGGATATTTACACCTCCCGCTGCCTTAGCAGGGCTAAGAATATCATCAAGGACAGCTCCCATCCTGCGTTTGGACTGTTCGACCTGATGCCCTCTGGAAGGCGCTATAGGTGCATCAAATCCAGGACAAATAGACTCAGGAATAGTTGTTTTCCGAAAATTATAACTACTCTTAATTCACACATGCACTGACTTTACAGCCCAACACCCGGACTTCCATCTATTATATCCACGTAATGAAATTTGGAACTGTAATGTGTATTGTAACTGTAATTTTTAACATTAAAAAAAAAAACATTTTTAATATTTAATATAATCTTTAAACATCTCCTTCACCATTTTGCCTTTATAGATATGTATATAGCGCCGCAGAATTGTGCGCCTATCCCCCCCCCACCTTCTCCCTTTTGTTTTTGTTTTCTTTTTCTTGTTTTTTGTACTAAATTATATGTATGCACTGAGTACGAGCAGCTTTTAATTTCATTGTACATGTATAGTGACAATAAATGGCATATCTATATCTAGGCCATTTAGAATGGAGATGAGGAAAAACATATTCACCCAGAGACTTGTGAATCTCTGGATGCTTTCAAGAGAGAGTTAAATAGAGCTCTTAAAGATAGCAGAGACAGGGGCTATGGTGAGAAGGCAGGAACGGGGTACTGAATATGGATGATCAGCTATGATCACAGTGAATGGCGGTACTGGCTCAAAGGGCTGAATGGCCTTCTCCTGCACCTATTGTCTATTGTCTATTGTCTATTTTCTATGTTTCTATGTTAACAAGTCACTTTGCCCCTGAGTCAGCTGGTATTATCTGGGGTAGTACAAGCAACGCCATGTGATTATTGAGCTCATTTATCTTGGTCCGCATGGAGTGATATCTTCTAGATTGCACACCCGGGTATTGGAAGGGAGGAGAAAGTTCAGTTGTAAAAGAGCTGGCTGACAGTGGGGTCATAAGGTCATAAGGAATAGTAGTAGAATTAGGCCATTCGGCCCATCAAGTCTACTCTTAGACATCGAGTCCTAGAAAAACCCAAGAGGAACAAACAGATAACCATGGAAAATAGACACGGGCGTTGCAGAGCATGTTTAGTCTCAGTTTTAGCAAGCAGAGGACATTTAAAATTTAATGTGTACGGTTGTTACATTCGGCAGGAGAAAAATATGCTGCTCTAAGGTTTAGTACACGTTCAGTGAGTCCATTGCCAATAAATAATTAATCACGGAATCCACTGGTGGAAATGATTCCACTAGTCCGGAATGGTTACAAGGAGGTCTGCTCCAGAATGGGGCAGGCAACCTGAGGCCCTGGATATGAGATCCTGGATGGCCACAGAGGACAGGAGGACAGGGATCCTCCATACGCAGAGATAATGGCAGGAGATGAAAATCAATTTCTCTGAAGCTTCAAGCACGTTATGGAATGCATTGTTAGAAATTATTTACTTGATTCGTACAGGTGTCAGAAGTTATGTGGAGAAGGCAGGAGAATGGGCTAATGCCCCTGTCCCGCTTAGGAAACCTGAACGGAAACCTCTGGAGACGTTGCGCCCCACTCAAGGTTTCTATGCGGTTCCCGGAGGTTGCAGGTGGTTGCCGGAGGTTGCAGGTAGTTGAAGCAGGTAGGGAGACTGCCAAAAACCTCCGGGAACCGCACGGAAACCTTGGGTGGGGCGTAAAGTCTCCAGAGGTTTCCGTTCAGGTTTCCTAAGTGGGACAGGGACATTAGAAAGAAACATAGATCAGCCATGATTGAATGGCGGAGTAGACTTGATTCTACTCCTATTCCTTATGACCTTAACTCATAAACCTGGCCACATCTCAAAGTCTGGGGTTGGAGATTGCAACCTTCATGTGGTCCGCCCTGTTTTGATGAATGCAATCAACCCGGCGTGCACAATCAAATAAGATCAATTAGAACAAGTTGTCCTACAACTTTAGCCTGTGCAAGAAGAAGACCACAAAGTTCTCAGCAAATCTCATCTTCCAACATCTCCATCAACAGCCTCACACACACATTCACCCCTTATCTAGCACTAAATCCTAACTAAAGGGGCTGTCCCACTTGGGCGACCTAATCCTCACAATGCTGGAAAAGCTTTATCCATCTAAAACTGTACACGGCATATGATTTGGTATTAACTGCACAAAAAACTTACATTTATAGAGCACTTTTAATGCAAAATGATTGGCACGTTACACACAGATGTATAACCAACTGAATGCATCTTCGACCCGGGACACTGCTGCAGGGCTTTTACAAGACAATCCAATTCTCTTTATCTGCCACCTGATAGTTCACTGATCGCATAAAGGGCTGTCCCACTGCGGCGACCTAATTGGTGAGTTTAGGAGAGTTTGAAAAAATGTCACATTGAAGAACTCCTTTGACTATGTAGAAGCTTCAATCGCCTTCTATTATGTTGAAGACCAGCTTCGACTAGCTACGGGAAAATTGGATACCGAATAGTGCATCTCCTTCGATCTCCTTCGACCTCCCTTCGACTATGATGAAGACTGTCTACGACTATCTTCGACTACCCTCGACTACCTTAGATTACCCTCGATTTCCGAAGACTAACATGCCGTCCTATTACGACCTACGAGTAAAAAAAGTATCGGTTTTTTCCATGGCAACCTTTTTTTACTCGCGAGAATTTTTCAACATGTTGAAAAATACACCGCGACCTAGCTGAAGCCTCAAGTACACGGGGACTACTCTTGAGCATGAAGGAGAGTTACAAACACCTCCTAGGACCTCATGTCGACCATGCTGCAAGTATGAGTCGAGGGCTAACTCGCCAGAACTCGCGAATTAGGTGACCTAAGTGGGACAGCCCCTTGAGAGTTAATAAATTCTAATGCTGTCTGCCATTCATCGTTTGAACATCTCTACAATTTCCACATAATTAGATATGTTGCGGTAAACAGCTAAGTTTACTAAAAGTAACCATCCACCAACCTAAATGGTTGCTCCCTCCATCAACTGTCTACCATGGCTGCACTATAATAGTACCTTAAAAATCTACAACCTGACAACTGAGAAAGCCAGGGATAGCAAACTCATGCAAATACCAGCAGTTGCCGGTATCCTTTCCAAGTCACATATTGACAAAATATTAATATTCATTAGTTGTTCAATGTAAATATTGGAAATTCCTATCCAACTGCTTTCCAAGAGAACAAACGCCACGAGTGCAGTCGTTCACAAAATCAGTTCCTTTTCAATAGTAATCAGAGGCAGGCAGTATAGTCAGGCCTTACCAGAAAGGAATTAATGAAAAATAAGGTGATTTTGTGCACACCATTGAGACTAGCGCCCCCCATCATTTTTTGATGCTGTTGTACTGAGATATTCTTTCTCCCTGCTGTGAATCCTGATTCATTGTTATGTTTTGCATGTTCTATAATTCTGTCCTGTCGAAAGAAGACATAACTAAGAGCCTGAAGGGGGATATATCACTCCTGCACGGGTGTGAACATATTAACATAGAAATTAGGTGCAGGAGTAGGCCATTCGGCCCTTCGAGCCTGCACCGCCATTCAATATGATCATGGCTGATCATCCAACTCAGTATCCTGTAGCTGCCTTCTCTCCATACCTTCTGATCCCCTTGGCCACAAGGGCCACATCTAACTCCCTCTTAAATATAGCCAATGAACTGGCCTCAACTACCCTCTGTGGCAGAGAGTTCCAGAGATTCACCACTCTCTGTGTGAAAAAAGTTCTCCTCATCTCAGTTTTAAATGATTTCCCCCTTATCCTTAAGAGCTCGAAGGGCTGCAAAATAGAACTAATTACTAGTTCAGGGAGTAGGGGAATGACAGTATGGTGAAAGCTGCTGACAGCAATAATGGACAGTTGAAAACACAACCATATAACCATATAACAATTACAGCACGGAAACAGGCCATCTCGGCCCTACAAGTCCGTGCCGAAGTGACAAGATTGTCACTATCTTCTAAAACAGTAGCAAGCACTGGAAAGATCACTTTCTGCACAGAATCTCAATACATTACAATCACCTTTTGATACATTCACATTTGCTGATTCTCCCAGCTAACAGTGTGTGGCGTGTGCTACCTTGAACCTAATCTTGTGCTGAATCAGGATTCTACTTCAGAGCAAGTCACTACGACAGCTGTGGCGGCACGGTGGCGCAGTGGTAGAGTTGTTACCATACAGCGGCAGAGACCCAGCTTCAATCCTGACTATGGGTGTTGTCTGTATGGAGTTTGTTCATTCTCCCCGTGACCTGCTTGGGTTTGCTTTACGATAATCTGTTTCCTCCCTCTTGTTTAAGAAGGAACTGCAGATGCTGGAAAATCGAAGGTACAAAAAAATGCTGGAGAAACTCAGTGGGTGCAGCAGCATCTATGAAGCGAAGGAAATAGGCAACGTTTCGGGCCAAAACCCTTCAAGGGTTTTGGCCCGAAAAGTTGCCTATTTCCTTCGCTCCATAGATGCTGATGCACCCGCTGAGTTTCTCCAGCATTTTTGTGTACATAGGTTAATTGGCTTGGTATAAATGTAAATTGTCCCTAGTGTGTGTAGGATAGTGTTAATGTGCGGGGATTACTGATCGGTGCGGACTCGGTGGGCCGAAGGTCGGAACCTTTCTTCAGAATGAATATTTATCTTCATTGCATGTACCTGTAGAAAAATTAATATCCTGGAGGTTTGGTGGCATCTTTTTGATCATGTAGTTTGTAATAAAAAGTTTATTCTGTCTGATAACCGGTGAAGGGCTTTCAATAAACTTTGGCCTATGGCCAATCCTTTCTTTTCAACATCTTTTGACAAAGGGTCTTTGCATAAAGTCATACTCAGAGTCTTAAAACCCTGTCCTACGGTACGAGTTCATTCCAAGAGTTCTCCCGAGTTTGCCCTGATTCGAACTCAAAGATTTACGGTAATGGCCACTCGTCGGTACTCGGGGCTCTCGTGGACATTTTTCAAGATGTTGAAAAATCTTCACGAGACTTCCCGTGCTTACCTGCCATTAGTGAGTCTTCCCGAGTACCTACCGTTAGCATTACAAGCCGCTAAGAGACGTACCCGCTACGTTCATTCTCCGTGCTTACCATGAGCTTGATTATTTTTAAACTTGGGAGAGCTCTTGGAATGAACTTGTACCGTGGGACAAGGCCATTACAGCGCGGAAACAGGCCCTTCAGCTCAAGTTTCCCACATCAGCCAACATGTCCCATCTACACTAGTCCCACTTGCCTGCATTTGACCCATATCCCTCTAAATCTGTCCTATCCTTGCCACATCCCAAGAATTAAATCTGTTGTTTAATTTGCAATAATATTTTATAGGTAATGTTAACAAGGGATTATGGCCCAGTGACATGTCAATGAGTTAAGATGTAGATCAGCCATGATATAGTTAAATAAAGGGGCCGGTTAGATGGGCCAGTTAGCCTACGCCTGCTCCTATTTGTTTTTCTATTTTCTTGTGCTTATGTGATTATGTGCTTTCTTCTTCCCATTCTCTAATTGTGGATGGGAGGGGGACAACTGAATAAACAACAGTTCAAGTTCAAGTTCAAGTGATTTTATTGTCATGTGTCCCTGATAGGACAATGAAATTCATGCTTTGCTTCAGCACAACAGAACATAGAAGGCATTTACTTCAAAACAGATCAGTGTGTCCATATACCATAATATAAATGTATACACACATGAACTGATAAAGTGCAAATAACAGATATTGGGTTATTAATAATCTGAGTTTTGTCCGAGCCAGGTTTAATAGCCTGATGGCTGTGGGGAAGTAGCTATTCCTGAACCTGGTTGTTGCAGTCTTCAGGCTCCTGTACCTTCTACCTGAAGGTAGCAGGGAGATGAGTGTGTGGCCAGGATGGTGTGGGTCTTTGATGATACTGCCAGCCTTTTTGAGTCAGCGACTGCGATAAATCCCCTCGATGGAAGGAAGGTCAGAGCCGATGATGGACTGGGCAGTGTTTACTACTTTTTGAAGTATGTTCCTCTCCAGAGCGCTCAAGTTGCCGAACCAAGCCACGATGCAACCGGTCTCTACTGTGCACCTGTAGAAGTTAGAGAGAGTGTTCCTTGACAATCCGACTCTCCGTAATCTTCTCAGGAAGTAGAGGCGCTGATGAGCTTTTCTTGATAATAACAGAATGTCTCAAAGAAGTTTAGTTTAAAAGTTTAGTTTATTATTGTCACGTGTACCGAAGTGAAACACTTTTTTGACGCATGCCATCCAGTCAGCGAAAAGACTGTACATGATTACAATCAAGCCATCCACAGTGTACATATACAAGGTGAAGGGAATAATGTTTAGTCCAGCAAAGTTGGATTAAAAATAGTTTGATGGTCTCCAATGAGGTCGATGACCTGCGTATGTCCCGATAATTATTGAGAGCTTCCCTATTGTACAACCAGTTAAGAAATGCAAGGTATTAAAGGTTATGATGATGTGCCTTTGTAGGTTGTTGTGAACAATTTCATGAAATGGTTGAATAATTCTGAGTTATAATAAAATAAATGTAGATAATTCTTAGCAAAAGGGACATGAAAGAGTTTTTTTAAACTTTGTTGTTGGAAGCTCAAGTCAAGTCAAGTCAAGTCAAGTTTATTTGTCACATACACATTCGAGATGTGCAGTGAAATGAAAGTGGCAGATAAACTGTGGCAGATAACAGGAATGCTAAATGCATTTAATAACACCTCAGAAGAACAGAAGGAAGAAATACTTGGTCCTACCTTGCTGGACTTAACACACTCATAAAACATTTCCAGCATCATATCAGGTGTAAAATACAATGCTCAGCTGGAGAAACACAAGAGCTTACCTTGTACGTTTACCTTGAACACCCCACCAACCAGGACCAATTACCATCCAGAATATTCATGGGTTTTCAAAAAACATAAGCCTTCACTGCACTGCAGAAAAACCTCACAGCCACAGTACAAAACATAAAAGCTTCAAGTGTTAAGAGCTCAGAAACCGGTGGGGCTGCTCCTTTAAGGCACTGCAGATTTCAAGTACGGTGTCAGCGTCTAATTTCTCTTCCTTCAATGGACAAGCTACAAACATTTATTTTCCCTCAATTTGTAGTTCACCTCCATAATGCAAACCCTGTAAGTAAACAGAAGGTCTGTGTGTGGTTTAAACCCAGTGTCTCAGTGATAAATGGATCCTTCTTGCATCACCACCCTCCAGTCAAGATTGTTCCCATTCAGAAACTCATACGTCTCGCACATAAATCATTGACATCCACGCTAAAGGTTTGAACATGGATGACATTAAGAGAACCGTACCTCAATGAAGAGCCTGCAGCTTTGCGGTGGGTGGAACAAACATGAGAAAATCATTGATGAATAAAAAACTACAACATTTTGTACATTTACAACAGTCTGAAGAAGGGTTTCGACCTGAAATGAAATGTCACCCACTGTATTTCTTTTCTTCACAGATGCTGTCTGACCCACTGAGTTACTCCAGCCTTTTGTGCCTATCTTTGGTTTTAAACCAGCATCTGCAGTTCCTTCCTATACAACATTTATCTCCCAACAAAATAAAGAATTTCTGTTCTTTAGTAAATGGGTTCATTAAGATTTCTCCAAACTCATCTATACTCTTTAGATGATGATAAACATCTTAAATAAAAAGAAATGTACATGCAGATAACTAAGATGCATAATGCAGAACATGTAATATATATTCTAAACAAATAATTCATAAATGCTGCACAGAATTCAGTATACAAAGCAGTCACTTGATCCACTGGTGATTCAGGGAGAAATTAAACAGCTGTTGTGGGTTCTCAATGCTACAGAGAATGCTCTGTATTTACTTCAGCTTCCCTCACTATGACTGAACAGTCTGAAGGGCCAGGGGAACAAAAACTAACTGCCTCTTCTAGAAGAGAAAAATCTCAAATATTATACTGATGATGTTACAAGATATATAATTCCAACTCGGTGACGCATGAAGCAGCTACTGGAAAAAACGTAGACCCAGCTTGGGCAGTACTAATATAGAGTTAACTCTTTACTTACCGCAGAGAAGGTTGAGGGTAAAGTCACCAGCCGAACATTCTGAAGGAGAGCTGCACTCAATGGGGAAAGAGGACGGAAGGAATTACATGAATATTATAACACTATTTCTGGCCTGCATTCACTTCAATATTGATCCGGTGGGGATGATGTGTCAGGGATGAGGGCCAAGGGTAGGCGAAGATTAAAAAAAAGAAAAAACGGTATCGCTTTCATATGAATTCATAAGATTTCATTGGATTTTCATAGGAAAATTGCATCGGCATTAAATAATGAGCCTCTGAACTGGATAGCTTATTTTTTAATTGTGCTTTAGTCCATAATTTCACTATAGGCTATGATTATACACAACCAAACAAGGAAATAACAAATCAATATCCAGTACCAATCGCAAACTTTGATCTCAGAGAGGCTTTTGCTTATAATAGAAGGGGGTGGCACGATGGTACATCAGTAGAGTTGCTGCCTTACAGGACTCGCAGTGCCAGAGACCCGAGTTTAATTTGCCTGCGGGTGCTGTCTGTACAGAGTTTGTACGTTCTCACCCTGACTGCGTGGGTTTTCTCTGTGATCTTCGTTTCTTCCCACACTCCAAAGACGTACAGGATACTGAGTTGGATGATCAGCCATGATCATATTGAATGGCGGTGCAGGCTCGAAGGGCCGAATGGCCTAGTCCTGCATCTATTTTCTATGTTTCTATGCTTCTACGTACAAGTGTGTAGGTTAATTGGCTTGGTGTATATGTAAAATTGTCCCCAGTGTGTGTAGGATAGTGTTAATGTGCGGGGATTGCTGGTCAGAACGGATTCGGTGGGCCGAAGGGCCTGTTTCCGCTCTGGATCTCTCAACTAAACTAAACTAAAGTTACATTAGTGGTTCCCTCAGATGAGTTGTATGAGGAATGCAAACTAAGGCGGACAAAAACCTCCATGTTGGTTCTAACAGTAGAACATCATCTGCACCATTACATATTGCACAGAGTCCATTACAAATTGAGATTTATTTATTGTATATATAGAAACATAGAAACATAGAAAATAGGTGCAGCAGTAGGCCATTCGGCCCTTCGAGCCAGCACCGCCATCCAATATGATTATGGCTGATCATCCAACTCAGTATCCTGTACCTGCCTTCTCTCCATACCCCCTGATCCCTTTAGCCACAAGGGCTACATCTAAATCCCTCTTAAATATAGCCAATGAACTGGCCTCAACTACCTTCTGTGGCAGAGATATATTGCTAATTATGAAATCTGGTTGGAAAACAGACCACACTCAAATTAACTTGGGCCATCTCCGACATTTCCCTACCATTTCTAGATCTCACCGTCTCCATCACAGGCAACAGACTATTGACAGACATCAATTACCAAACCTACTGACTCCCATAGCTATCTTGATAACACTTCTTCACACCCTGCTTCCTGTAAAGACTCTATCCCCTACTCATAATTCCTCCATCTACGCGCATCTGCGCCCAGGATGAGGTGTTACCTACCAGGGCATCGGAGATGTCCTCATTCTTTAGGGATCGGGGATTCCCCACTTCCATTATAGATGCGGCACTCTCTAGGGTCTCCTTGAAATCCCTCAGCTCCACTCCCCCTCCCCCCAACGTAACAAGGACAGAGTCCCCCCTTGTCCTCACTTTCCACCCCATCAGCCGTCGCATACAGCATATAATCCTCCAACATTTTTGCCACCTCTAACTATAGGCCACATCTCCCATTTCTCCACCCATTTCTGCTTTCCGCAGAGACCATTCCCTCCAAAACTCCCCTGTTCAACTCACCCCTTCCCACCCACATCACCCCCTCCCCAGGTACTTTCCCCTGCAATCGCAGGAGATGCAACACTTGTCCCTTTACTTCCCCCCTCGACTGCATCCAAGGACCCAAACAGTCTTTCCAGGTGAGGCGGAGGTTCCAACATCATCTACTGTATCCGTTGCTCCAGGTGTCAACCTCTCTACATCGGCGAGACCAAGCGCAGGCTCGGCGATCTTTTCATTGAACACCTCCACTCAGTCCGTCTTAACCTATCTGATCTCCCGGTGACTCAGCACTTCAACTCCCCCTCCCATTCCCAATCTGACCTTTCTGTCCTGGGTTTCCTCCATTGTCAGAGTGAGGCCCAGCATAAATTGAAGGACCAGCATTTCATATTTTGCTTGGGTAGTTTACACCCCAACGGTATGAACATTGACTTCCCTAACTTTAGGTAGACCCTGCTTTCTCTCTCCGTATCCTTCCCTATCCCAGTTTTCCAACTAGTCTTACAGTCTCCGACTACATTCTATCTTTGTCCCGCCCCCTCTGCTGACATCAGTCTGAAGAAGGGTCTCGACCCGAAACGTCACCCATTCCTTTTCTCCAGAGATGCTGCCTCACCCGCTGAATTACTCCAGCATTTTGTGTTTACCAGGCCACAGATGATAATTTCTACATGTTTGTAGATGAGAACATAGGCATAGACATAGAAAACAGGTGCAGGAGGAGGCCATTCGGCCTTCGAGCCAGCACCGCCACTCATTGTGATCATGGCTGATCGTCCACAATCAATAACCCGTGCCTGTCTTCTCCCCATATCGCTTGAGCCCATAGAGCTCAGTCTTAAATGGCCTCCCATTTATTCAAAAAATTGTGGTCCGTGCTTCTGGACTCGGCCAACATTGGGAACATTTTTCCTGCATCTAGCCTGTCCAGTCCTTTTATTTTTTTTTTATGTTTCTATAAGATCTCCCCTCATCCTTCTAAACTCCAGTGAATACAAGCCTAGTCTTTTCAATCTTTCCTCATATGACAGTCCCACCATCCCTGGGATCAATCTCGTGAACCTACGCTGCACTGCCTCAATCACAAGGATGTCCTTCCTCAAATTAGGAGATTATTTGATTGGTTCATTGCCCTGTTCCTAATTATTGAACACACTTATTCATACTGAACATCATTTTACGATAATATGCAATAGAATATTTATCCTAGAAGGGTAATTGGTCTGCCAACAATCATAAATTGGATAGGCATATGGATGAGAAGGGAGTGGAGGGTTATGGTATGAGTGCAGGCAGGTGGGACTAAGGGGAAAAAAAATTTGTTCGGCACGGACTTGTAGGGCCGAGATGGCCTGTTTCCGTGCTGTAATTGTTATATGGTTATATGATTATAAAACACACCAAGATACATGAAACGTGAAATTAAAGTGTCGAGTGGAAAGGATTGGGGATGTGCAAAGATTGTGAAGAGGGGGGAGGTGTGAGTAAGGAGAGTGAGTCAATCAGCCTACCCTGCGACAGAAGGGGGAGGCATTGTACAGTTTGATAGCCACAGGGAAAAAGGATCTCCTGTGGCGTTCTATACTACATCTTGGTGGAACCAGTCTGTTGCTGAAGGTAATAATAATACATTTTATTTATGGGCGCCATTCAAGAGTCTCAAGGACACCTTACAAAAATTTAGCAGGTAGAGGAAAAACATGTAAGGGGAATGAAATAAATAGTAGGGACATGACTAGTACACAAAGTAAAGACAGAATTCAATACAAAACACAATATGAGGCAATTAATGCACAGATGAAAAGGGAGGGGGACGTGGGGCTAAGGATAGGCAGAGGTGAAGAGATGGGTCTTGAGGCGGGACTGGAAGATGGTGAGGGACACGGAATTGTGGATCAGTTGGGGGAGGGAGTTCCAGAGCCTGGGATCTGCCCTGGAGAAGGCTCTGTCCCCAAAACTGGGGAGGTTGGACTTGGATGTAGAGGAGACCGGCTGATGTGGATCTGAGGGACCGTGAGGGTTGGTAGGGGGTGAGGAGGTCAGTGAGATATGGGGGGACCAGATGGTGGAGGGCTTTGTAGGTGAGGATCAGGATTTTGTAGTTGATCCGGTGAGAGATGGGAAGCCAGTGAAGTTGTTTGAGGACTGGAGTGATGTGATGCCTGGATTTGGTGTGGGTGATGAGTTGGGAGGCTGCATTCTGGACCAGATGGAGTCGGTTGATGTAGGTGGAGCTGATGTCAAGGAGAAGTGAGTTGCAGTAGTCCAGTCGGGAGGAGATGAAGGCATGGATGAGTCTTTCAGCAGCGGGAGGTGTGAGAGAGGGTCTGAGTTTGGCGATGTTGCGGAGATGAAAGAAGGAGGTTTTAATGACATGGCGGATGTGAGGCTCAAGGGAGAGGGTGGAATCAAAGATCACGCCAAGGTTGCGGGCCTGGGGAGATGGGGAGACAGTGGTGCCGTCGATGGTGAGAGTGGGGTTATTGATTTTGCTGAGTGTGGCTTTGGAGCCTATGAGGAGGAATTCTGTCTTATCGCTGTTGAGTTTGAGGAAATTATGTTGCATCCAGGTTTTTATAGCTGACAAACAGGAGTTGATATGGGAGAGGGGGGGTTGTGGGGGGATTTGGTGCTGAGGTAGATCTGGGTGTCATCAGCGTAACAGTGGAAGTACAGGTTGAAGTGGCGGAGTATCTGACCAAGGGGGAGGATGTAGATGATGAAGAGGAGGGGGCCGAGTACGGAGCCTTGGGGAACGCCTTGAGTGACTGGCTGTAGCTGAGGTGTGGTTGTGGAGGGAGATGAAGTGGGATCTGTTGGAAAGGTAGGAACGGAGCCAGCTGAGTGCAGAGCCTTCAATGCCGAGGTCTTTGAGTCTGGTGAGCAGGATGTTATGGTTCACTTTATCAAAGGCTGCGCTCAGGTCGAGGAGGATGAGGATGTTGAGGGAACCAGTGTCAGCAGAGGTGAGGAGGTCGTTGAGGACTTTGAGGAGGTACTCCTCAGGTTGACCAGTGTGTCATGGAGGGGGTGAGCTGCATTGTCCAAGATGCTCCACAGTTAGAGGAGCATCCTCCCCTCCAAGATCACCTCCCATGAATCCACCTCTGACCCCAGGATGGAGCCAGCCTTGCTGTTGAGCTTGTAATCCTATTGGTGTCCGCAGTCTTCGCCCTGCTGCCCCAGCATATGACACGGAAGAAGGCAGCACTGGCTACCACCGATTGGTAGAACATCTGCAACATCTTACTGCCGACATTGAAGGAGCTGAGCCTTCTCAAAAAGTGCGGCTGGCTCTGTCCCTCCTTGTACAGCGCTTCAGCGTTCATGGCCAACCATTCAATGGTCTGAAAATTCACAACAAAGCACTTCTCATGTTCTGATAAATACGTGTGGCCCAGTCAGCTGTTTCTGACCCACAAAATGAAATCCAACAATGCGCCGTCATAGAATTAAAAACAAATCCTATTAATTACTGCAATTGAAGCATTACCTTGATCAGAATGAATTGTCACTTTGCAATCAATTAAAATTGCTAAACTCATCCATATTCTTTTTATCTTTAGGGAAGTTGCCTGTGGAACATCTATTCTTTATTGATGTATTCATAAATCATGTTCACATTGTAAGAGATACTATTAAGAATGCAAGCTTGCAAGGGTGATTTTATTTTTCATTAGGATCACTTAAGAACATTCAACACAGCTGTAATCTGCTTTCTAATATGCAATAGCAGTGGATTTTTTTTCTTCCATAATTCATTCCACCAACTCGAGGATCTTTGTTGGTAAGAATGAGTCCCATAAGCTACTTGGAGAATCCTCTCATTTCGCAAGAATCTACTCACTGCATTATAAAAAAACATATGTACAATTGTGCAAGGTTAACAATGAATTTTAAAAAAGGTTCAAAGGTATTTTATTGTAGCGTGTACCAATTAAGGTACAGTGAAACTCGAATTACTATACAGTCATACTAAAAAAAGCAATATGACATACAACTACATAAAAGTTAACATACACATCCACCAGAGTATTCCTCACTATGATGAAAGGCAATAAAGTCTAATCTTCTTTCCTCTTTATTCTTCCGTGATCTGGGCAGTCGAATTATCCACAGTCGGGGCGATTGATGCTCCCGCAGCTGGCAATCAAAACCCCCATGTCGGGGTGGTCTAAACTCCTGCAGCCCGGTCTGTCCCTAACCAATGGACCGCGAGCTCGTCAATGTTAAGTCCTGCAGGCTCCTGCAGTTGGAGCTCCCAAAGTGGATCCCCAGCAAGAGGCCACCAATTCCTTGATGTTATGCAGCAGCGTGGACTGAGATACGATATGGCACCTTCGTCGAGGTAAGAGATTTTTTAAAGTTTCCGCCCCACCCCCACATAAAACAAAGCTAAAAAAACCTAAAACAGACATTTAACACATACTAAAAAATAACAAAGGAAGAAAAGGACCAGACAGACTGTTGGCGAGGCAGTCGTTGCAGCGCCACCTGG
Source organism: Leucoraja erinaceus (assembly GCF_028641065.1). NCBI lineage: Eukaryota > Metazoa > Chordata > Chondrichthyes > Rajiformes > Rajidae > Leucoraja > Leucoraja erinaceus. Next base: position 10,363,383 of record NC_073378.1, read on the forward strand.
AATTTAATTTTTGACGCATATTAAAACCTCAAATGTAGCTTTTAACAAATGCTGCTTGGTCATGGAGATAACAACAGTGTAATATATGCTCTAACTTCTTTGACACATTGGACTCGCGGCCTGTGATTTCACATTGGAACCCTGTAATGAGTGGTGTGCCTCAGGTATTTGTGCTGGGCCCATTACTGTTTGTCATCTATATCAATAATTTCGATAAGAATGCACAAGGCATGATTAATAATAATTTTACAAATGACAATAAAATAGGTGGTATCGTGAAGATGTCTCTCAGGAATTACAGCAGGTTCTGGACCAGCTGGGAAAGCATGCCAAGGAATGGCTGATGGAATTCAATTCAGATATGTGAGACATGTTGCATTTTAGGAAGCCAAATCAGTGCAGGACTTTCACAGGGAATTATTGGGTCTGTGGAGTGTTGTAGAGCAGAGGGATTTAAGACGGTTTGTGCATACTGTAGTTCTCTGGAAGTGATTGGGTGGTGAAGAATACTTTTGGCACATTGGCCTTCATCAGCCATGGAACTGAATATAGAAGTTGGGACGTTATGTTACAGTTATATATTGGCTAGGTCGCCCTTGCAGTATTGTGTTCAGTTTGGGTCACTGATATAGGAAAATTGCCATGAAGCTGGAAAGAGTACAGAGATTTACAAAGATGTTGCCTGGACTTGTGCTACAGGAAGAGATTAGGCAGGCTAAGACTTTATTCCTTGGATTGTAGAGGCTGAGGAATGATATTATAGAAATGTGTACAATCATGAGCAGAATAGACAGGGTGAATGCATAGAGTTAGGAAGATACTATAACAGCATTTAAAATATACTAGACTAAGTGGGACCCGTTGGATCCCATGTTCACATGGGAGGGCTGGTCCCCCAATGCAATATTCCATCTCTCCACCAATTCCAATATTGGTGGCCAGTGGGAGGGGGGCGTCTTTCTGGAGCGCTAGTATGGGTGTCGTGGGCTGAAGGGACTGGTTTCCAGAGGGCTAGTATGGACATTGTGGGCCGAATGGATTCTTGGGCTGGCAGTCACTCACTCACTCAGTCACTCAAGCCTGGCGTGCTGGCAGCTCACTCACTCACGGCTGGTGGGCTGGCAGTTGACTCACGGCTATTCCTTGAAATTCTTTTTAAGCAGGCTGCAAGGCCACTAAAATCAAGTGCAGTTTCATACATTTCTAGCAGGGTGCAAGGCCACCAAATTCAAGTGCAGTTTCATACCATTTCAAGCATGGTGCAAGGCCACCAAATTCAAGTGCAGTTTCATATCACTTCAAGCAGGGTGCAAGGCCACCAAATTCAAATGCAGTTGCACAGCACTTCAAGCAGGGTGTAATGCCACCAAATTCAAATCCAGTTTCGTGCTACTTCAAGCAGGGTGCAAAGCCACCAAATTCAAATGCAGATGCATGCCATTTACAGCAGGGTGCAAGGCCACCAAATTCAAGTGCTATTTCATACCATTTCAAGCAGGGTGCAAGGCCACCAATTTCAAGTGCTATTTCATACCATTTCAAGCAAGGTGCAAGGCCACCAAATTCAAATGCATTCATACCATTTCAAGCGGTGTGAAACCACCACAAAACTACATAAAACACCACAAAACACCACATAAAAACCACATACAAACCACACTCACAGTCCAGTAGACTTTCAGTGTGTTCAGTTGGTTCACAGCTCAGACAGATTCATGACCTCTCTCTCCACCATCTTGCAGAGACTGAGCCATGCCCACACTTCCTGGTTTTATAGTACCTCCCCTGTCCCACTGGAAGGGGTGTGGCCTTTGTGGCATGATTGACAGGTGAGAGAATCTCTACATTTTTTAAACACTAATAACTCTTTTATTTTTCATCGATGGTAAAAAATCCTCTGCACCTGATGAGTGGAGGGGGGCTCTGAGTAAGATGGCCAAAAATCACAGCCATAAGTGGTATCATTTTTGCTAACATGAATATACAGTGCAAACAGGTGGTCAAGTTTAGACTTTTAATTATACGCTTTTTTCAACCAACCACCACCACCACCACATTTGCTTAGCTTTTTCAAACCAACCACCACCAAATTTGCTTTGCTTTTTGAAACCAACCAACCACCACCACATTTGTTTTGCTTTTTCAAACCAACCAACCACCACTACATTTGCTTTTCCAAACCACATTAAGGGCACTGACAGGTCAGTAAAACCACTCACATTTTAGTAGACATGTGTTCAGTGTTATTCACAGCTCAGACTGAGAGTTGTGAACTCTTGTTCCCCCATCTTGCAGAGACTGAGGCAATCAACACTTCCGGGTATTATAGTACATCCCCCCTCCCACCAGAAGGGGCGTGGCCTTCATGGCGTGCTTGCCAGGAGAGAGAATCTCAACATTTTTTAAACTTAAATAAGTCTTTTATTTTTCATCAATGGGAAAATCCTCGTCCTGCGCAGCGGAGTGGGAATCGGAGTAAGTCAAGCAGGGTGCATGGCCACTAAAGACAGTGAGTCACGACCTCTTCATCTGCCGTCTGGCAGAGGCTGAGCCATGCCCACACTTCTGGGTTTATAGTCCCTCCCTCTCCCACCAGAAGGGGCGTGGCCTTCATGGCGTGCTTGACAGGAGAGAGAATCTCAACATATTTTAAACATTAATAACTTTTATTTTTCATCAATGGGAAATATCCTCGGCACCTGATATGCAGAGGGGGACTCTGGGTAAGTTGGCCAAAAATCACAGCCGTAAGTCTTAGCATTTTTTCTAAAATCAACATAAAGCAAAAACAGGAAGTGGTCAAGATTAGACTTTTAATTACACAGAAGGTAAGGCAACTTTAATAAGGCAAGGCAACTTTAATTAGGCAAGGCAACTTTAATTAGGCAAGGCAACTTTAATTAGGCAAGGCAACTTTAATTAGGCAAGGCAATTTTAATTAGGCAAGGCAACTTTAATTTGGCAACACAGCTTTAGCATTTCCAAACCGAAGGCAACAGAGCCTTAGCATTTCCAAACCAAAGGCAACACAGCTTTAGCATTTCCAAACCAAATGCAATACAGCTTTAGCATTTCCAAACTATATTTTCAAACCACATTAAGGGCACTGACAGGTCAGTAAAAGCACTCACATTTTAGTAGACATGTGTTCAGTGTTATTCGCAGCTCAGACTGAGAGACGTGACCCTCTCGTTCCCCCATCTTGCAGAGACTGACTGAGGCACTCAACACTTCCGAATTTTATAGTCACTCCGGAAGGGGCATGGCCATTAGGAGAGAGAATCTCAACATTTTTAAAACACTAATAATTATTTTATTTTTAATCGATGGGAAAATCCTCTTGTCCTGCGCAGCAGATTGGGACTGAGCAAGATGGGGGGAAATCACAGCCATAAATGGCAGCGTTTTTTCTAAAATCAATATACAGAACAACAGGAAGTGGTCAAGATCAGACTTTTAGTGATATAGATTTGGTTAGTACATAAACTGGAGCATTTTAGAGGGATGTGGCCCAAATGCAGGCAATAAGACTAGCTCAGATGGAGCATTTTGGTCAACATGGACAAGTTGAGCTGACGGCCAATTCCATGCTGTGTGATGCTATGACTGTGTGGATTTTACATTCAACTCTAAGCAACCTTTGTGCAATAAGTTAAGTGTAGTGGCCTTCCTCTCAGGGTTGAATGCTTTATTGTTTACCTAATTACTTACTGTTTATAGTTTATGAACAAAGGTTAACCCAGTGTGGGGAGGCCACTGAGAACAAAAATGTATCTGGCGAGGGGGTGGGAGGGAGGGTTGCTCCAAGTACAAAGCGGGACCATTGGGGAGTATAATGAATATTTTGTAACTTTGTCGACGCCCTATACATATCTCTTTGCAAACCTTGGGTATGGTATGCAAAACAAAGAATTTCACTGTGACGTCACATCTGATAATAAAGTATCAATCAATCAACATCAATCATATATTTGTACTTGGTATGTCACAGACGTCTCTGGTCGTTTACATTAGAACGTCCTCCGAGTTGTAACATGGAATAAACAAGCTGCCCTCTGTAGGGAATTTGGGACCTATGTGCAGTGGCGGACCTACATTTTTGGGGGCCTGAAGCTTGAACTGTTATGGGGGCCCTTCGCAACCAGCAACGAGGTCTGGGTAACCTCTGTTATCTTCCTCAATGGGATTGTTCCACGACAGATCACCACACATTTTAATTTCTGTCATAAACGTTAATAGTATTTTAAATTATTTATAATTATTTTATATTAAATATATGTAGAATGAAACATCCTTAAATTGAACGTTTTTTCGTTTACGGCTAGCCTACATGATACTTTAGTAACCATTTAATTTTTATTTTATCAATTATTTTGTATTGAATTACATTATAATATTAATATTATTATTTTTATTTTTTTTATTTTTTTTATTTTTATTAGCAGTACAGTAAATCACATTAATACATCGCATATATCTTATTACATTATGTTGTAGCACTTCATTTTTTGAGCTTTAAAAAATATAGAAATAAAAGAAGTAAGGAAAGTAAGCAAGAATCGTGAAGGTGCTGGAATGTTGGGAGAAGAGAACCCCTTAGGGAAGGAATTAGAGAAGGAAGCAAAGAAAAGAAATAAGACGCTAGAAGAAAAAAAAGAAGAAAGGAAAATCAATCGCTCTATTATAACACAAAACTCCGCAAAAAAGGATATACCAACCGTGTTTTTATTAAAAATTTATTTTATGCCCCCCATTACCAGGTCCTGGTAGCCTTTATGTTTTAACTTATTATTGCACCTTATGCTTGTAATAGTTCCATAAATGCAGACCAATATTATTATTATTTTTTAAACCCTTCTCATGCAGTAGGCCTAAAATGTTTAAGCAATGATATTCACCTCCAGAAAAAAAAGTAGGAACCTGAAGATCCTGCATTTTCAATAAAGTAAAAGTGATTCTCAAGCTTTCTGCTGGTAGTTTACATAACAAAAGTTTAGAAATTTTCCAACACATAAGCAGTAAAATAACCCCGAAAAATATGTTACCTGAAATGTCTCTTTGCCTTGCACTGAGATGACAAAAATCTTTTACACCCAGAGTTGTGAATTTGTGGAATTCTCTGCCACAGGAGGCAGTGGTCTCGGCTCCTTCAGCAGTCTCCCTTCCTGAGCTCAGACATCCACTTCTCCTCACCTCGCCTACACTCACTTCCCGTCACCTACACACCTACACCTCGACTAATCCCATTGCCTCACTAAACCCCTCTCCTCGACGATACCTCACTACCAAACTTCTCCTCACACCTCAACCTCGCCTCGACTAAACCGTACCTCACTAAACCTCGCCCCTCAAATAAACCTCATCTTGCATCTTAACCCCACTTCAACTTAACTAAAGCTCCCACCTCAACTTAACTAAACCTCCAACCTCATGACTAAACTCCATCTCACACCTAATCTGTACCTCGACTAATTTCCTCTTTCCCACCCACTCTCGCTAATTATAGCCCCCTCCCCACCCCCGGCCGTTGGCGGCAAGTCACGCGAGCGGAATGGTTCCAACCAGGGGTGCAGGGCCAAGGGCGGAGAGCGGAGCAGGCACATCGCCTGAGAGAGCCGGTGGGAGGGGAGGGGAGGGGCGCACGTGCGCTGACGTTGATGTCGCGGTTTAGTGAGTTGACGTTAGAAGTGCGAGGTGAAGTTTAGTTGAGGTGAAAAATCAGGCTCATTTCTAAGAAAACAAAAAAATCAGAATTCTGATTTAAATCGGAAGAATATCTGGACTAAAGTCGCTTCTGGGGCCCCTCCAGGGTTAGGGTGTAGCTTAAGCTTCATTATGCCCCTGCCCCACTTAGGAAACCAAAACGGAAACCTCTGGAGACTTTGCGCCCCACCCAAGGTTTCCGTGCGGTTCCCGAAGGTTGCAGGTGGTTGCCGGAGGTTGCAGGTAGTGGAAGCAGGTAGGGAGACTGACAAAAACCTCCGGCAACCTCCGGGAACCGCAAGGAAACCTTGGGTGGGGCGCAAAGTCTCCAGGGGTTTCCGTTCAGGTTTCCTAAGTGGGACAGGGGCATCATAGTAGATCCGCCCCTGCCTATGTGACTAAGACAAGTAATACATGTCTGTTTTAACTAATTGCAGGAAAAATATTTAAGCATTGGAATACTGAACTAACTATCAAGTCAAGTCAAGTAAGTGAAAGGGAACAATAAATTTAGGGTTAAAGTGGGGTAGCAAGAAAAGACATTGAAGGCGAAAGTAAAATAAAAAATCTTTGAATCTTTATTAAGTACATATTTGACAATTATAACAAAAATAAAAATTATAATAAATAACAAAAGAATCACTGTCCCCATAGGTTTACAGGCGGTAACAAAGCATAGAGTTAAAAATCCTGTCACTAACACGGACCTTTCTTTGTGAGTCACTGGGGAGTTTCAACTGTTTAATTGTTGAATCCCTCAATGAACTACCTGCATTGCAAAACTCCTGAAAGAAAAGAGCAATTACCGTACTTTGCATGTACAGTCAGAATTATGGTGCAGGAAAGAACTGCAGATGCTTATTTTAATCGAAGGTAGACAAAAGATGTTGGAATAACTCAGCGGGACAGGCAGCATCTCAGGAGAGAAGGAATGAGTGACGTTTCGTGTCGAGACCCTTCTTCAGCTGAAGAAGGCTCTCGACCCGAAAAGTCACCCGTTCCTTCCCTCCAGAGATGCTACCTGTCTCGCTGAGTTACTCCAGAATTTTGTGTCAGTATTACTGTTGTAGACTTACTCTTTTGGAGCAGTGATCAGTGACAATTTCGATACTATTTTAACTGAGGAATTCAGGATAATAGAACAATATTCCGAATATGGGAGTGGGGTTGCTTCCAGACTAGGGATCGACAGTGTAGCTGCCAATAGGGAGCAATGCTGTGTGTAGCAGAAAGGAGTGACTACATTCCCCAGAACAGGGGAATTTGAATATCTAATCTTACTACTTGCCTACCCTGATGTGGCTTCCACATGAAAGCCATCCATTGTGATGCTGGAGCCTGGGGGCAGCATTAATATGATGAATCAGGTGCATCTGCAGACAGGGATCCAGGAGGTACATGCCAGCTGAGGGGTATTGGACCCGCACTCTTTGTACCTTATATAAAGTTACATCCACACTGCAGTGTGCTGTGGGCATCATTATGCAGCACTACAAAATTTATCAGAATTCAGGCCATTGACAGAACTCCAGCTGGGACTCAGGGTTATGTTTGTTCATGTTGCTGGATTGGTGAGCAATCTGGAGGAGCAGAAAGGGAATTGATGCCAAAAGTTTTCGAATATGATGTGTGGAGGCTGTGATTTCAAAGCCTGGGATTGCAAGAGTAAAATTACCTGCCAGATGCCAACAGTTATATTTGGAAAGCACGCCGTCGGAATGAAAAATAAATCTCAAAACATTTTATTTCTTCCCAGCTGGCTCAGTGAGACGGTTTCTTCGATTTGAGCCCATAGGTCCGGTGCTTAAAGGTTTGCCTGGGACACGTGACTTTGTTTCTGACACGGCCATTTGTAGTGAAGTGGTCAGGGGATTGTGCAATGTTGGAGCTGTCAGGCTTGAGATGAGAAATAAAATGAGATGGCATCTGACAATCCCTGTGAACACTAAAGATGTCCGAGCACAAAGAGCAGAGCAAATAGCCACAAAAAAAGTGATTTCCTTTTTAATCAATGAGAACCTCTATGGCTTGTTACAGAGGGAAATAAACTAAAATAAAGTCACAACATAACGCTCAGGGGATAAACATGTCTGTATTGTTCGGATGCAATTCTGGAAATGGTTTAACATTCACATTCTAGGAATGCTTCCAACAATTCTTTACCTCAATCACTGCATGAAAGTCTTCTTTGATAGAATAGTGAGCTATAGCTGCAGTATAGCTGCAGCAGGAACTATTATTTGATATCTGTGACGTATTTCTCAAAGTGTCACAGTCATACAGTGTGAAAACAAGCCCTTCAGCCCACCTTGCCATTGCTGGCCAACATGCCTCATCTGCACTAGTCCCACTTGCCTGTTCATGGCTATTACCCTCTAAGCCTATCCTATCCATGCACCTGCCAAATGTCCATTAAACATTATGATAGTATCTGTTTGTGAATGATCCACGACAACACACATAGTGAAAGGTCAATCTTTATTCCATAAGTAATCCAGAATATTTAAACTGCCAGCCATTCATATCCCGCTCGGCGTGGCTTGTGAGAGAGGGCTGACCTTGTTAGTGTAAAGCTGTGTAGTACTGTAATACCATGTAATGGGTGGCTTGCATATATGTGTAGTGGAGATTATTAATGGCATGGATTAATAAGGGTTAATCTACAGTATCGGCCTCAACTACCCCCTTCAGCAGCTCATTTCATATATTCACCTTTTTTTTCTTTTTTTTAATTTTATTTTTATTATAAGTAAGTACAATAATGTAGTACATAAGTATCTAATACATAATGAGATAATACAGTTCATGCACAACTTCTATTTTCAAATTTAGCAGAATAGAACAGAAAATGAGAGGTCAAGATATAGGAGAAAAGAATATCATAAGCCGCAGTGTTAGTTCGTGAGATAGTAAGGAAAACCCTAAGAAAAGGTAGAAGGGAATAGAGTAGAAAAGAGAGAATAAAAAGAAAAACACATAGAGAGACAGAAATGAACTAAAAATAAAGAGATTGAGAGAGATATACCTATTTAATCTCTTTATCCACCCTTCACACGGTTCTGAAACGTTTAATTTCAAAGGTTGTGTTGCACCATATGCTTGTAAAAAGTTGATAAAAGAAGACCCCTCGGTCATGACTGATATTCACCACACTTTGTGTAAAAAAGTTACCCCTCAGGTTTCTATTAAATCTTTCCCCCTCATCTTAAACGTATGGCCTCTGGTTCTCCATTCCACTACTCTATGCATTTACCCAATCTATTCTTCTCATGATCCTGTACATCTCCATAAGATCACCCCTCATCCTCCTGTCCTCCAAGGATTAAAGCCCTCTCCTGCTCGACCCCTCCCTATTGCTCAGGCCGAGTCCTGGCAACATCCTCATAAATCTTCTCTGCACCCTTCCCAGCTTGAGGGCCATTGAAAGCAGGGATGGGGTACTGATGATCAGCCATGAATGGCAGTGCTGGCTCAACGGACCGAATGGCCTACTCTTGCACCTGTTTTCTATATTTCTATATTTCTATGTATATGAATGAAACAGAATTACATTACATTGGGTTCTCATTTCAGTTTGAAATTTGTGGTAATTGGTTGGCTTTAATATACGTGGCATTTTTTATAATTTGAACTGAAAGCGCCGTGCATGCAAATCAGGTTATTCAATCTTGGCATTAAGTTCAGCACAGACATTGCGGATCGAAGGGCCTGTTCCTGTGCTGTACTGTTCTATGCTCTAGGTTCAGTACCCTCATTGGCATCCAATCGATCTTATAGAAACTTACAAAATTCTTAAGGGGTTGGACAGGCTAGATGCAGGAAGATTGTTCCCGATGTTGGGGAAGTCCAGGACAAGGGGTCACAGCTTAAGGATAAGGGGGAAATCCTTTAGGACCGAAATGAGAAAAAAAAAATTCACACAGAGAGTGGTGAATCTCTGGAACTCTCTGCCACAGAAGGTAGTTGAGGCCAGTTCATTGGCCATATTTAAGAGGGAGTTAGATGTGGCCCTTGTGGCTAAAGGGATCAGGGGGTATGGAGAGAAAGCAGGTACAGGATACTGAGTTAGATGATCAGCCATGATCATATTGAATGGTGGTGCAGGCTCGAAAGGTCGAAAGGCCTACTCCTGCACCATGTTTCTATGTTTCTATGTTTAAAGCTACTGGTCCTCTTTCCTCAATTGCTCGGGCTGTCTGTTTATATGCAAGTGATTCATTTCCACAGAATTATTTTGAGAAAGGATTGTTCTTTTTATGTAGGAAGGAACTGTGGATGTTGGTTTAAAGCAAAGATGGACATAAAATGCTGGAGTAAATCAGCAGGACAGGCAGCATCTCTGTCAGGTCTGAAGAAGGGTCTCGACCCGAATCATCACCCATTCTTCTCTCCAGAGATGCTGCCTGCCCCGTTGAGTTACTCCAGCATTGTGTGTCTATATTCATGTTCTTTTTTATGCCTGGTACATATTTTTGTCAGAACCTGGACAACATTCTCTCATGTGGATCTCCTGTTTCTACTCACAGTTCCAATACTCTGTTCTTTCTTTATTTCTCTCAGCCCCAGAGATTTCCATGGGTTCACATACTCTCCTCATTTCTCTGTGTTGTTGATTTAATGATGACTTTTGAGTTCATCCTCCACTCTCACTGCCACATGACAAATCTCCTGTGTTTCCTCCAGGTTAGTCGCTTTCCCAAAGCAATCTTTCTCACACCCTTAAGCCTACAATTCCAAACACAGATCTGTCTCTGTACTTGTTCTGTGTAACTATTTGAAACTCACAACCTTTGGTACGTTTTTTAAATGTTATGTTATTCTTGTCAAATGAAAACTTTAAAACACTAGACAAAAATCGTGCAAGACAATCTAGACTTTATTCAAGAGTGCCAAATACAGTTATTACTGGGAGATTGCTCAACGAACAAAGATTCACCTGCTCCTTATATACAGAATTTCCCTTTGATGTTTGGTTTAATGCAGAAAGCACATTGGAACTTTTCCGTCTTCCAAACGGTCTTATAACAAATATACATCATGCACCTCTGAAAGACACAGCAGATTAAACACAGTCCAATTCCACATTACGGATAAGCAAATATCCTGTTATCCTAGGTAGACAAAAGTGCTGGAGAAACTCAGCATCTATGGAGCGAAGGAAATAAGCAATGTTTTGGGCCGAAACCCTTCTTCAGACTGACTGTTAACCTTTCGACCTTATTTTGTTTTACGATTGCCATTTGTCCTTTGACAACAGAGAACAGAAACTTACTAAAGTAGACTGCAGTGAGCGTCAGTTACACAAGCTCCGTTTCAATCTTCTTTAAAGCACAGAAGTAATATAACACATGAAGAGGACTTTAAGCATTTGTAAGTGCTCTACCTATACCTATCCATATCCCTTGCTGTCTTCTTGAAGCTTTGCAATTTATCTATGTCACGCCTTCTCCTATCTAAATGAGAGGAAATATTTTTTTAACAGCTAACAATACTGAGACAATGTCTTGAAAATGATAATATCTTTTATTTATTCTTTACTTCAGCCCTGTTTGTTTAAGGGGAATACATTTGATACAAAATTGATGTTCTACTGCCTCCGTGGCGATCAGAAATGCTCCTCGCTAGAACTGATCAGCTTGCAGCTTTGTTTGCGCGGTATAGTTTTGCCAAACTAAGTCAAAAATCATCCAGTTTTCTGTTACACTTCCACCAAATATGATGTTAGCCATTGGTTATGGTTGAGCACCTCTCAAAATATCATGTGTAAGAATGAGAGTGGTGTAGAGAACAAAAGTGACAGACAAGGGTCTTTAAAGTTGAATGCAGATGTTCTACAAAATGGCCACCCAATCTTCAGTTAATTTCTCCAATGTGGAGAAGGCCAGGTTCCTGATATTCTATTGTCTATCACTCTATTTCTTCATTCTGATATCTCTGCCTTTGTCCTCCTACACTGTTCCAATGAAGCCTAAAGTACTTTGAAAGAATAAAATTTCATAGTCTGACAAGGCACAATGTAACTCTCAGAATTCAGTTTAGTTTAGTTTATTGTCATGTGTACCGAGGTAGAGTGAGAAGCTTTTGTTCAACCTTTGCAGATAACTAGCTTGTCCAGTTTGTATTAGAAAGTTGCTGTCAAAGGGCATGTTTCCAGCCATCATCAACATATTGCCAACTCGTTTTCTGTCTCCATAATGTAGCTTGAATTTTTAGTTTAGATTCATTTATAGATACAGCATGGATACAGGTCGTTTGGTCTACCGGGTCCACCCTGGCCAGCAATCCCCGCACATTAACATTATCCTACACAAGAGCGGAACTCACTATCAAAACATGGAGGGGACGGGGGACATAATTTTTTGGCGGCCGCGCACGCATGCACACACACACACACGCAAGCACGCACGCACGCACAAGGCTTCAGAGGCTCAATCCAGCGCTAAATGCAGCTCAACTGTACCCGTCTCACCGGGTTAACTACAGACCTGTCTGGACTGACGGGATATCAGCGCTGCTTCTACGCGCTGGCCATATTTGCCGCAAGACCAGGCAGGTTAACCTGGCGGGGATGTCCCCCACCTCTCAAAACATGGGGGGGACGTGTCCCCTCTGCGCCCCCCAGGTTTTCCGCCCCTGATCCTACACACGCTAGGGACAATTTTTTTACATTTACCAAGCCAATTAAGTTTCACACCTGTACGTTCTTTGGAGTGTGGGAGGAAACCGAAGATGTCGGAGAAAACCGACGCAGGTCACGGGGAGAAAGTACAAACTCCCATACAGACAGCAGCCATAGTCGGGATCGAACCTGGGTCTCCGGCACTGCAAGTGCTGTAAGGCAGCAACTCTACCATTGCGCCACCTGCAACTGCTAAGTATTTCCAGCAACTATGATGTTCTGTATATTACAGTTCCAGCATGTTTTTTTTCTTCATCCTCCTTTCACAGCGATTCCTCAATTTATGATGGTCCGATTTACAATTTTTTGTTTTAATGTAATTGGCTCTTTGAGGTAAGTGTCTCAATTAACAGAGCTGAAACAAAGAGCATGCCGCTCTCCAGAGGAATGCACTGCACCTAATTTTCCACAGTGCATTTTGCACAAACCTTTTTAATTCATGAAGCATCACTCAGCGAAATGTTTTCCAGGAATGCATCCCTTTCATAAACAGAGAATAGTTCTATTTATATCTCTTCCAAATTGTTATCTAGCTGTCACCACCCTCTTTCAACTTGCAGCATAAGAACTTCTTTTCATCTTACCATAGACATTCCCTTTGTTCCCCCAAAGACACACCACTTGTCTCTGAATCTTAAAGCATGTCTGTTTACTAACATTGCCGGGTGTTGATGAAAAGTCATCAGTCTGAAACATTAGCGCGGTTTCTCCTTCACAGATGCTGCTTGACCTGGCGGTTATTTCTTGGATTTTTTGTTTTGTATTTTAGATTTTGAGTAGCTACAGTTCTTCGTTTTCTGTCTGAAGTTGGTGTAATTCACCTGGTGGAACTGGCATTACTCATGAACCTGTAAGGGCTCCCATGAAGAAGACAGATCTTTTGCTCAACATATAACATATAGTCATAGAGTCAGCATAGAAACAGGCCCTTTGACCCAACTTGCCCACGATGACCAATATGCCCCATCTACACTAATCCCACCTGCATGTATTTGGCCAATTTCCCTCATAACCTATTATATCAATATACCTGGCTAAATGTTTCTTAAACATAGTGATAATACCTGCCCCAACTTCCTCCTTCAGCAGCTATTCCATACACCTAGCACTCCATGTATAAAAATGGTTGTGACTCAGGTTCCAATAAAATCTTACCCACCTCACCTTAAACCTATGTTCTCTGGTTCTCAACTCCTTATATACAAGGACACTCATTTAATCCATATCAGAGGAGGTTGTGGGCCATTCAGCACATTAAGCATATTTCACATTTTAATTATGTTATGGATCATCGGTAATTTATTTCTATTAAAAGCCTACACAATATCCTGGGCTGGAAAATAATTTTTACAGAAAATATCACTCTTCCTATTCATAACATATAACCATATAACAATTACAGCACGGAAACAGGCCGTCTCGACCCTTCTAGTCCATGCCGAACACATAATCTCCCCTAGTCCCATATACCTGCGCTCAGACCATAACCCTCCATTCCCTTCCCATCCATATAACTATCCAATTTATTTTTAAATGATAAAAACAAACCTGCCTCCACCACCCTCACTGGAAGCTCATTCCACACAGCCACCACTCTCTGAGTAAAGAAGTTCCCCCTCATGTTACCCCTAAACTTCAGTCCCTTAAATGAATTGATAATGGGTAATGGATAATACTGCCTTTCAAATGTAACTGATCAGCTTTATGAACATTTCTCTACCTATCCCCCACATACCTCATTTTACTGGAATCTTGCTTAAATTAAGAGATTGTTCCTGAGTTGTTTAAAATGAGCATTATAGATATTGGATGCGGTTACTAGCTTTTTTACATGCTACACATTCAGAAACCGATAACAACCAGAGTGTGTCACATCAGTGATCATTTTCAGGTGAAATCATGTCAATTGCCAAATTGTTCGAGGCAATTTCAGTCAAGGTCCATGTCAGCATGTCTGATCTACTTATCCAGTGACAGGAACACATCTAACGTGCAATTGTTAAAACAATGCTCATTTCTGCCTGCACAGACACAAAATAAGAGTTCAAAGCTTCACACAATGACTTGGAGTCATAGAGTTAATGACTTGTGAAGCAGCATCATTAGAATCATCACACCTGTTCATATCACCAAAGATCCTATAGCAAGCAAGATAGATCACTTGACGAAAAATACGTAGTACAGTCATGGGCAGATGCATGGGTAATTTTCAGCCCCACTTCCGTAACCGGCTTCCGTCTCCGCACAGAAGATCTCATAGGATACTAGTACGGAGATGGAAGCCGGTTACGGAAACATCCTCGTAAAAATAAAAGTTATTTGGGAAAAATCTTCTCCTCATTTTCAGAATTATAATATATTAACACAAACTGTTACCCCGCAACGATGGTTATATTGCGAGTCGGGTCGGGTCGGGTCGGGTCGGGTCAGGTTATGGAAATGGATGAAAAAAGGCCCATGTTCCGCTCCGTTGCGTCCTACACGTCAGCCTATTGCATTTAGAAGGAGTGGTCTATCTTGCTTGCTATAGGATCTTTGCATATCACTGTAGCAGAGACATAATATAAAGAGAGCCAGAGAGGTCTTGGATCTGTGCAGGAAGGCATCATGGTTTACAAGAAATTAGCTGACAACTTTGGTGCGGCACGGTGGTGCAGCAGTAGAGTTGTTACCTTGCAGCTCCAGAGACCCAAGTACGATCGTGATGGCGGGTGTATGTCTGTCTGGAGTTTGTAGGGTCTCCCCGTGACCTGCGTGGGTTTCCTCCGGGATCTTTGGTTTCCTCCCACACTCCAAAGACGTACAGATTTGTAGGCTATTTGGCTTGGTATAAATTTAAATTGTCCTAGTGTACGTAAGACTGTGTTAATGTGCGGGGATCTCTGGTTGGCACGGACTCTGCGGGCTGCAGGGCCTGTTTCTGTATCTCTAAACTAAATGGTATTCCTTTACCTACATCAATGTATGGCAACCTGCATCGATATACAGGAATGCTATCTGCTGCATAAACCCAGGAACAATAGGCAGCAGCAGGTGCTGGTTGAAAAGCTGCAGGAACACCTGGAATGTAAAGAGCAGCACACAGTAGGTTAGGCAGCAACTGCGGAGAGAGAAGCAACACTGACAACTTTTAATCAGAACCTTCGATCATTTGTTTTTTGTTTTTTTTCGTATGTAATTTATGCGCATCGTGTTAGCTGTATGTTCTGTTGTTCTGCCTGTTTTATGATGTCTAGCTTTTTTTTTTCTTCTGTACAGCACTTTGGTCAGCTTTGGTTGTTTTTTAAGGTGCTTAACAAATAAAGTTGTTATTATTATTATTATTATTATTATTATTATTATTATTATTATTATTATTATTATTATTATTATTATTATTATTATTATTATTTGTAAAAGAGTTTAAGAGGAAACTGGAGCACCCAGGAAAATCCTATTCAGTTGCAGGGAGAATGTACAAACTCTTTGCATACAGCACTTGTAGTCAGGATTGAACCCTGGTCTGAACAGCCGCTGTCATGATGCCTTCATTTACTGGGCCAATCCATGTTCTCCAGGGATGCTGAGTTACTTCAGCATTTTGTGTCTTTCCTCGGGAAACCAGCATCCGCATCTCCTTATTGCTGCAATCGGATGGGAAAAATCCTTCACATCCATCTGTAGGGGTCAACATGCTTTATAATAATGCAGCAATGAATAAATCCCTTTTCTAATTACACATGGATTACCAAAACATTTCTTTGTTTTTCAAAGAGTGATACTCTGCTTATGGCTGCTGCAGAAAATACAGTTAGGTCGAGCATCTCTCCTTTCATGATCCAAATATTGTCTGAGGTCGTGATTCCTTTAGACAGCAGCTTAACATTGGCACTGGCTGCTCAGCAGTGTCATTAACATGGTGGAAAGCAACACAATCACAACCTATCTGTGCGTTTGGCATGCTACGGGTAGGGAAATGCAGCGAGTGGCTAAATTTTCAAGCCAGTAAAGTCCTCACGCATTCTGAAATGGGAACTCCTTTACAGGATCATGCTGTGAGAATCATTTTGAAACCAGAGGATAGAATTGTTAAAATATCACAAGTAAAAGAATCACGTTTCACTCAGTTCTTAACAATTGGATATGATCAATGTAGCATCCCTGCACAAGCAATCACTTTCAATAATCTTCTCTCATGTATTACTGACTTTTTCAATCCCCTACCTAAAGAGTAGTTCCTGAAGACTGTGAGAAAATGTGCGAATGTTTCATCTCAATAGGAAACTTGCTTATATTCCTCATTCTCTCGTGGGAGACCCGCCACCAGAAGCTACCAAAAAAATGAATTGCAAAAGCAAGGAAGGAAAATCTCGTAGACAGACATAAAACATTGGTGTAACTCAGTTACTCCAGCATTTTATATCTATCTTTGGTATAAACCAGCATCTGCCGTTCCATGTTATTACAAAGCAAATCTCATGCTGGGAACCAATTTCACATTAGCAGTCACATGCAACCAATACCAGTGTATCGTGGCAACTATCGCATTAGTGACATTATTTCACCACAATGTGCTCCAGTGCTGTGACGCAAATGATTTTTAATGGAAGTGCATCACTTACCATTTAGTGGTAATTAAGCCTTTTTGCAATGAAAATGCATTACATTAGCAATTATTCTGGGTGAGGCATTGTAAATTAGCAACTTTTGACAGTTGCTCACAGAGAATTGAAGGAGCAGTGTGAGATGTCTAAGTGCAGTACACAAATTAATATGCTGCCCAGGAGACTGTTGTAGGAGGTGAAATAGTAACTTCCAGGGGATATCAGTCTCTTTGATCTTAAATCCAGCAACTTCTCAGGGGAATGGAGGGAAAATGGTGCAAAGATGAAGTGGCGCAGTGTAGAGTTGCTGACGTACAGCGGCAGAGACCCGGGTCCTGACTACGGGTGCTGTCTGTATGAAGTTTATACGTTCTCCCCATGACCGCATGGGTTTTCCTCAGGTGCTCCGATTTCCTCCCACACTCCAATGATGTACCGGTGTGTAGGTTAATTGACTTTGGTAAAGATTGTAAATTGTCCCTAGTGTGTAAGATAATGTGAAGTAAGTCTAATCGATGTGGACCAGGTGAGCCGAAGGGCCCATTTCTGAGCTGTATCTCTAAAGCCAAACCTGCACCATGAAAATTTTAACCTCCAGATCTGAATTTGACCCAACTGACAGACTCTGAATCACAAGTGTCTGGAACCTTTGACCCATGGAATGAGCTTCATTCCCCTCTCAGAGGGAAATGGGACATCACTTGGAATCATTTATAGGGTCATAGTGTCATAGATCTTACAGCGTGGAAACAGGCCCTTCAGCCTAACTTGCCCACACCGGCCAACATATCCCATCATGTGTAAGCGTGCGTGTGTGTGCATGCACGTATGAGAGACATCACAAAACTTATCATGATATTGTTGCTTGTGCTATATATAAATGACTTGGACGGAAATGTAGATCGGTTGGATAGTAAGTTTGTAGAAAACCTGGTGGAGTTGAGGACAGTGAAGAATATAGTCAAATTTGGTTCCAGCGCTAAATATAATGTTGTTCTTGCACACAACTACAGTCGAAATCCAACTTCCCAACTTGGACAAGATGACACCGGAGCATGATGACTCTTTGCGTTTTCTTCCCAGAGAAAGATCTACTATTATCTGATGCAGTCACTGCTCTTTTCTAAATCTACCCCCTTTGCTCTACCTATTGTACTTGATTATGACCTCTGTGGATCGTCACCTTGACGTGGTGGAGAAGCTTGCGTGGTCCTGAGATCCTGAGAGTGATGCCGTCTGGAGCTAGGCTCCTGATAGGGTCATCCATGGCGATTAGGTCAAAGGGGAGGTCTCTGACAAAGAGCAATCCAACCAAGACCTCAACAGTGAAACAGGCGGAGGATGATGGCCGACCTTAGTGGAGCATCACAATTGCTGGGAAGGTGGATGAAGGCTGCAGCAGAAAATGGTCTCCAGTCATCTTGGACTCCATGCTGCTGCATCCTGACCCAGATCCGTCAAGGACCGTGGGGTGGCTGTCTGTGCACCAGTCTCCCCACGTTAAACCATGTCAAGCACAGGCGTTCTCCATATAGGGAATAACACCCTGGAGGCACCCAAGGTCAGCCATGACTGACTAAGATGACCTAATTGTATTAATGTGCAGTATTATCTGATCTGAGTGGATAGCATGTAACATTACTCAGTGCACATAATAATAGTAAACATAAATCTAACCATAAACCTAGAACTCTGTTTGAGTATTTGGAGACATGCCGAATCTCTTCAAACTTTTGAGAAAATCGAAATGCAAATTTGCAGGGTGGTCTGAAACTGATTCATGCTATGTAGTTTCCCCCAGATTCTCATGTTAGTAGAAAATGATTCCATCCAGCTTCCCCTTCAATTCTAATCAAGACCATAATCAAATATTTTATATTTCAGGTATGTGGTCAAAACATAAAATGTCAAAACTATCTGAATTCTCCATTAGTCACACACTGTGCAATTTTACTAAACAGCAGGTAATTTAAAACAAAAATGTACAGATGATTACATGATATGAGGGCTTCTTCAAAAAACGTAGCTACAATGGCAAAGGAAATGTACTTAAGTAACACAACATATGTAGGGCTTTGAGTATAAGAAGAACTTGGGATAATTCTCCTCATGGCACTAAGTTTAAGAGGAGACTTATTGAGAAGTTGAAAATCAAGAAAGTTTTGAGAGAGTGTAAAAAGAGAAATTATTTCCATTTGGAAGCAGAAGACAAATATCTAACCATAATTGGCAAAAGAGAGGTAGAAAATATGAAATGTATTTTTCTTCATGTATTTGAGTTATGACGATCAGGAGAGCACTCCTGGAAATAGGAGGCTTTTGCTGGTTGGCTGCCAGTGACTAGTGGAGTACTGCCAGGATCAGTGCTGTGGCTCCACTCTTCATGTTATATATTAATGATTTGGACGAGGGGATTGAAGGCTTTGTGGCAAAGTTTGCGGATGTTACGAAAATAGGTGGAGGGGCAGATAGTGACGAGAACGCAGGGACTCTGCAGAAGGACGTGGTCAAGTTGGGAGAGTGGGCAGAGACGTGGCAGATGGAATATAGTGTAACAAAGTGTAGAGTCATATATTTTGGTAGCAGGAATAAAAGCATTGACTATTTTCTAAATAGGGTGAGAATCCAGAAAACGGAGGTGCAAAGGGACTTGGGATTGCTGGTGCAGGATTCCCAAAATATTAATGTGCAAGTCAAATTGGTAGTAAAGAAAGCATACTCAATGCTGGCATTTATTTCAAGAGGGCTTGGATACAAACATGGGGATGTAATGTTGCGGCTCTAGAAAGCACTGGTAAGGCCTCATTTGGAATATTGCAAGCAATTTTGGACACCATATCTGGGGAAGGATGTGCTAGCTCTGAAGAGGGTCCAGAGAAGGTTTACAAGAATGATCCCAGGAATGTCTAGGTTAATCTATGATGAGCACTGACCCTGTACTCGCTAGAGTTTAGAAGAATGAGGGGGGACTTGATTGAAACATACAGAATAGTGAAAGACTTGGATAGAGTGTATGTGGAGAGGACGTTTCCATTAGTGGGAGAGTCGAGGACAAGAGGTCATAGCCTCATAATTAAAATACGTTCTTTTAGGAAGGAGATGAAGATACATTTCTTTAGTCGAGGGGTGGTAAATTTGTGGAATTATTTGCCACAGAAGGCTTAACGAGTCAGGTAGCATCTCTTGAGGACATGGACACATGACAGTTTGGATCGGGACCGTTCTTCAGACTGGTTGTAGTAGTGGGGAGAAAGATGGAAAAGAGGTGGGGGTGGGATAAAATCCAACAAGTGAGAAGTGGATACAGATGAGGAAGGGGTTTGATTAGCAGATAGAGTCAAAGAGTCATAGAGTGATACAGTGTGGAAACAGGCCCATCGGCCCAACTTACCCACACCGGCCAACACGTCCCAGCTACATTAGTCCCACTTGCCAGTGCTTAGTTCATACCCTTCAAACCCATCCCATCCATGCACCTGTCTAACTGTTTCTTAAACATTGGGTCAGTCCCAGACTCAACTACATCCCCTGGCAGCTTGTTCCATACATCCATCACCCTTTGTGTGAAAGAGTTACGCCCCGCAGATTCCTACCCATTTTTTTCCCCTTCACCTTGAACGCATGTCCGCTGGTCCTCGACAAAGGTCAGAGGTAAAACAACACAAAAGGGTGTGATACAGGGAGAGATGTGGAGTAAAATGTGAAGCCGGGGGGAGGGATACAGGTGGAGAGCGGTAGGTGAAGGGGTAAAGAGAGAAGGATAGCGGTAGATATGGATGTACAAAAAAGTAGTCCCCAAGGAGGAGAGGGACGTCTGTTCGCAGAATCTGCCCCAGTAAATCAAGCATTCGGGGCAACCTGAAATTGGACTTTGAAATTGGTGCCAAAACATGGCGGCAGATATATAATATTTACAAAAATAATCTCATCGTGCAGTTGAATATGGATCAAATAAAGCACCATTGAACGAATGAAAGGTTACTACCATCGAGGTCCTGCTTTTTAAGCTTTTTGCCTAATTCCCTATATTCACTCTGCTGGACCCCATCTTTTTTCTACCTATGTTATTTGTGCCAATATGCACAAATGACTGAATGGTAATATAGATTGCTGGAGGTTTCAATTTGTTAGTCCTATTGCTAGTGCCAGTGATTGTTGTATTCATCATTGGCTGCCTTAAGCTAACAGATTGTTTGTATTTACTCTCTTAAATAGTGTCACCAGCAATCCAGAGAACTGTGGCCAGCCAAGGAGAAAGCAAACACCAAACAGAAGATGCCAGACACCCTCATTATGAGCACATTGCAGTGAAAAGACAAGTATTGCAGCTGTTTGCCAAAACCACTGGTACAACCACCTAAGGAGATTTTTTTTTAGAGAAACAGACCCTTCGGCCCACCGAGTCTGTGCCGACCAGTGATCCTGCACATTAACACTATCCTACACACACTAGGGAACATTTACACATACATCAACCAATTAACGTACCTACCTGTACATCTTTGGAGTGTGGGAGGAAACCGAAGATCTCGGAGAAAGCCCACGTGGTCACAGGGCGAACATACATTCTCCGCACAGACAGCATCCGTAGTCGGGAACCGACCCAGGTCTCCGCTGTAAGGCAGCAACTCTACCGCTGCACCACTGTGCCATGCCAATTCTGGCAGTCACAATATCTAGACTTTGATAGTTGGGTCAAGGTGAGCATTAGGACAATGGTGCATCTTCCTGGAGGCCTTTAAGAAAACTAAAACAGCTCTTTGACTAGTTCAGAGGCAACTAGCAGCAATGGGACTTATTCCCACTTTGCTAAGCCAGCAATGGCTTTACCGTTTGCAG
Source organism: Leucoraja erinaceus (assembly GCF_028641065.1). Lineage (NCBI taxonomy): Eukaryota > Metazoa > Chordata > Chondrichthyes > Rajiformes > Rajidae > Leucoraja > Leucoraja erinaceus. Next base: position 10,385,187 of record NC_073378.1, read on the forward strand.
AGGGTCAAAATGATGCCAGCTTACACAATAGATGCAATAATGTGTAGTAATGTTAATTGTAAGGATATTAAGCATAGGAGAGATATCTGCTCCATGTATAATGATATGGATTTGAGTATAGGAGCAGGGAGGTTCTACTGCAGTTGTACATGGTCTTGATGAGACCACACCTGGAGTATTGCGTACAGTTTTGGTCTCCTAATCTGAGGAAGGACATTCTTGCCATAGAGGGAGTACAGAGAAGGTTCACCAGACTGATTCCTGGGATATCAGGACTTTCATATGAAGAAAGACAGGATAGACTCGGCTTGTACTCGCTAGAATTTAGAAGATTGAGGGGGGGATCTTATAGAAACGTACAAAATTCTTAAGGGGTTGGACAGGCTAGATGCAGGAAGATTGTTCACGGTGTTGGGGAAGTCCAGAACAAAGGGTCACAGTTTAAGGATAATGGGGAAGTCTTTTAGGACCGAGATGAGAAATACAATTTTCATACAGAGAGTGGTGAATCTCTGGAATTCTATTCCAAAGAAGGTAGTTGAGGCCAGTTAATTGGCTATATTTATGAGGGAGTTAGATGTGGCTCTTGTGGCTAAAGGGACCAGGGGGTATGGAGAGAAGGTAGGTACGAGATACTGAGTTGGATGATCAGCCATGATCATATTGAATGGCGGTGCAGGCTCGAAGGGCTGAATGTCCTACTCCTGCACCTATTTTCTATGTTTCTATGTTTCTATGATATAGTAAGCACTTTATATGTAGGCAGTAAGCCCTACTGCCAGCATAAAAATAAGACACATAACATCAGGCCTGGCTGGAATAAGTATGTACCTGAGTATCATGCTGAAGCCCGCGAAGCCACTAAATCATGGGCTATGGCAGGTAAACCGGGTCAGGGGCCTGTGTTTGAGTACAAGAAGCTCACTAATGCAAGATATAAGCTTCCTATGTAAAAATGGAACAGCTAAAATCTCCGGCACAGCTAATATCGCAGAGTTATGGCAACAACATTATAGTACTTTATTCAACTGTGTCCAAGGTGATTTGTATAGCGTGGACAATATTGAGAATAATGACTCAATGGTGATTATGTCACATGAGGTGTATCATGCCATGAACAAGCTGTCCAACAACAAAGCAAGTGGCTTGGATCATATTTCTGCTGAACATCTTAAGTATGCGAGTATGAGGATAGCTCCTCTCCTTGCTATTTGTTTTACTGGTTTTATGATTCATGGATTTTTACCAGACTCAATGTTGTCTGTTCTGCTAGTGCCGGTCATCAAGGACAAAGCTGGTAAAGTAGGCAGCCTAAATAATTACAGGCCCATAGCTTTAGCCAGCATATTGTGAAAAGTCTTAGAAAGAGTTCTGTTGAATAGAGTAAATGAGTTTGTTAACTCCACAGATAACCAGTTTGGTTTTAAAGTTAAACATGGCACTGTCTTGCGCATATATGCCCTAAAGGACATTGTAAACAAATATAGAGGCAAAAACCCTTCAATTCGTGTGCTTTATTGATGCTTCCAAAGCCTTTAATATTGTTAATCACAGAAAGCTGTTTGTTAAGATGTCAAAGAGGGGGTGCCTATATACATTGTGAGAATTGTGGCTTACTGGTATGCATAGAAACCCGACTATAGCAAGTAGAAATTGGGGCAATTAGGTCTCAGCCCCATTTTGGGTTAGCCATTTGGTGTCATGACAAGGGGGAACTTTTGTCCCCAGTCCCTTTTTCTCTCCATACCCTCTGACCCCTTGGCCACAAGGGATCTAACTCCCTCTTAAATATAGCCAATGAACTGGCCTCAACTACCCTCTGTGGCAGAGAGTTCCAGAGATTCACCACTCTCTATGTGAAAAAAGTTTTCCTCATCTCGGTTTTAAAGGATTTTCCCCCTTATCCTTAAGCTGTGACCCCTTGTCCTGGACTTCCCCAACATCGGGAAGAAATCTTCTTGCAATCTAGCCTGTCCAACCCCAGAAGGAGTAAGTTTCTATAAGATCCCCTCTCAATCTCCTAAATTCTTAGAGAGTATAAAGCAAGTCTATCCAGTCTTTCTACATAAGACAGTCCTGACATCCCAGGAATCAGTCTGGTGAACCGTCTCTGCACTCCCTCTATAGCAATAATGTCCCTCCTCAGATTTGGAGACCAAAACTGCACGCAATACTCCAGGTGTGGTCCCACCAAGACCCTGTACAACTGCAGTAGAACCTCCCTGCTCCTATACTCAAATCCTTTTGCAATGAAAGCTGACATACCATTCGCTTTCTATACTCCCTGCTGCATCTGCATGCCTACTCTCACTGACTGTTGTACCATGACAACCAGGTCTCGCTGCATCTCCCCCCTTTCCCAATCGGCAGACCGTTAGATAATAATCTGCTTTTCCCGAACATTGCCACCAAAATGGATAACCTCACATTTATCCACATTAAACTGCATCTGCCAAACATTTGACCACTCACCCAGCCTATCCAAGTCACCTTGCAGTCTCCTAGCATCCTCCTCACACCTAACACTGCCCCCCAGCTTAGTGTCATCCGATAACTTGGAGATATTGCCTTCAATTCCCTCATCCAGATCATTAATATATATTGTAAATAGCTGGGGTCCCAGTACTGAGCCTTGCGGTACCCCACTAGTCACTGCCTGCCATTGTGAAAAGGACCCGTTTACTCCTACTCTTTGCTTCCTGTTTGCCAGCCAATTCTCTATCCACATCAATACTGAACCCCCAATGCCATGTGCTTTAAGTTTGTATACTAATCTCTTATGTGGGACCTTGTCGAAAGCCTTCTGGAAGTCCAGATACACCACATCCACTGGTTCTCCCCTATCCACGCTACTAGTTACATCCTCGAAAAATTCTATAAGATTCGTCAGACATGATTTACCTTTAGGTAAATCCATGCTGACTTTGTCCAATGATTTCACCACTTTCCAAATGTGCTGCTATCCCATCTTTAATAACTGACTCTAGCAGTTTCCCCACTACCGATGTTAGACTAACTGGTCTGTAATTGTTTTCTCTCTCCCTCCCTTCTTAAAAAGTGGGGTTACGTTTGCTACCCGCCAATCCTCTGGAACTACTCCAGAATCTAAAGAATTTTGAAAGATTATTACTAATGCATCCACTATTTCTGGAGCTACTTCCTTAAGTACTCTGGGATGCAGCCTATCTGGCCCTGGGGATTTATCGGCCTTTAATCCATTCAATTTACCCAACACCACTTCCCGACTAACCTGGATTTCACTCAATTCCTCCACCTCCTTTGACCCGCGGGCCCCTGCTATTTCCGGCAGATCATTTATGTCTTCCTTAGTGAAGACGGAACCCAAGTAGTTATTCAATTGGTCCGCCATATCCTGGTTCCCCATGATCAACTCACCTGTTTCTGACTGCAAGGGACCTACATTTGTTTTAACTAATCTCTTTCTTTTCACATATCTATAAAAACTTTTGCAGTCAGTTTTTATGTTCCCTGCCAGTTTTCTTTCATAATCCATTTTTCCTTTCCTAATTAAGCCCTTCGTCCTCCTCTGCTGGTCTCTGAATTTCTCCCAGTATGCTGCTTTTTTCTGGCTAGTTTGTACGCATCATCCTTTGCTTTAATACTACCCCTGATTTCCCTTGTTATCCATGGATGCACTACCTTCCCTGATTTATACTTTTGCCAAACTGGGATGAACAATTTTTGTAGTTCATCCATGCAGTCTTTAAATGCCTTCCATTGCATATCCACCGTCAACCGTTTTAGAATTAATTGCCAGTCAATCTTGGCCAATTCACGTCTCATACCCTCAAAGTTACCTTTCTTTAAGTTCAAAACCATTGTTTCTGAATTAACAATGTCACTCTCCATCCTAATGAAGAACTCAACCATATTATGGTCACTCTTGCCCAAGGGGCCACGCACAACAAGAGTACTAACTAACCCCTCCTCATTACTCAATACCCAGTCTAAAATAGCCAGCTCTCTCGTTGGTTCCTCTACATGTTGATTTAGATAACTATCCCACATACATTCCAAGAAATCCTCTTCCTCAGCACCCCTGCCAGTTTGATTCACCCAATCTATATGTAGATTGAAGTCACCCATTATGATCCACCTTATTACGAATACTCCTTGCATTGAGACACAAAGCCTTCAGGCTTGTTTTTACAACGCTCTTACCCCTTATACAATTATGTTGAAAAGTGGCCCTTTTTGATTTTTGCCCTGGTTTTGTCTGCCTGCCACTTTTACTTTTCACCTTGCTACCTATTGCTTCTACCCTCATTTTACACCCCCCTGCCTCTCTGCTCTTGTACCCATCCCCCTGCCACATTAGTTTAAATCCTCCCCGACAGCACTAGTAAACACTCCCCCAAGGACATTGGTTCCATTCCAGCCCAGGTGCAGACCGTCCTGTTTGTACTGGTCCCCCCTCCCCCAGAACTGGTTCCAATGCCCTAAAAATTTGAATCCCTCCCCCTTGCACCATTTTTCAAGCCACGTATTCATCTGCAATATCCTCCTATTTCTGCTCTGACTGGCCCGTGGTACTGGTAGTAATCCAGAGATTATTACCTTTGAGGTCCTACTTTTAAGCATATCTCCTAGCTCCCTAAATTCATCCTGTAGGACCTCATCCCTTTTTTTACCTATATCGCTGGTGCCAATATGCACCACGACAACTGGCTGTTCATCCTCCCCCTCCAGAATGTTCTGCAGCCGTTCAGTGACATCCCTGACCCTTGCACCAGGGAGGCAACATACCATCCTGGAGTCTCTTTTGCGGCCGCAGAAACGCCTATCTATTCCCCTTACAATTGAATCCCCTATTACTATTGCCCTTCCATTCTTTTTCCCCCCTCATGTGCCGCAGAGCCACCCATGGTGCCATGAACTTGGCTGCTGCTGCATTCCCCTGATGAGCAATCTCCCTCAACAGTATCCAAAATGGTATAACTGTTTAGGAGGGAGATGACCGCAGGGAACTCCTGCACTACCTGCCTACTGCTTTGCTGACTATTGGCCACCCGTTCCCTTTCTGTCCTCTTACCTTTTACCTGCGGTGTGACCAACTCACTGTACGTGCTGTCCACGACTTTTTCAGCGTCGTGGATGCTTCAGTATGAATCCAACCGCAGCTCCAATCGTTCAATGCGGTCTGCCAGGAGCTGCAGCTGGACACTCTTCCTGCAAACATAGTCACCAGGGACACCGACCATATCCCTGATCTCCCACATGTTGCAGGCTGAGCAAACCACGGGGCCAATCTCCACCGATATATCCTACTCCCAATTTAACTATATTAAATATTAAAAAACACAAAACTTTATCCGTTAAACTTTACTAATAAATAGTGTACCCTTAACTCCCAGAATCCTTAACTCCCAGAATCCTTATCTCTCAGAATCCTTATCTCCCAGAATCCTTAACCTAAAGGCAAAAATGTAAAAATGTAAACCAATCAGAGGCTTCCCCCAGACTCCTTCTCTGGAACGTTGGCGATTTGGTTCCAGCGCAGGTACTCCTCCCCTCTCACCAACGGCTCCCTGGGCCTCTGTGAAAACAAGCCCCGTGGTGTATTTTATACTTACAGCACAGGTACTCCTCCCCTCTCACCAACGGCTCCCTGGGCCTCCCTGGTATGCCCACACGACTATGCAAATAAAATGGGGCAATAGGGTCTCAGCCCCATTTAGGGTTAGCAATGGTGTTAGACAAGGGGGAATTTTGTCCCGAATCCCTTTTAATCTACATCCATGGATAACAAGGGAAATCAGGGATAGTATCAAAGCGAAGGATGATGCGTACAAATTAGCCAGAAAAAGCAGCATACCGGAGGACTGGGAGAAATTCAAAGACCAGCAGAGGAGGACAAAGGGCTTAATTAGGAAAGGGAAAATAGATTATGAAAGAAACCTGGCAGGGAACATAAAAACTGACTGCAAAAGTTTTTATAGATATGTGAAAAGAAAGAGATTAGTTAAAACAAATGTAGGTCCCTTGCAGTCAGAAACAGGTGAGTTGATCATGGGGAACCAGGATATGGCGGACCAATTGAATAACTACTTTGGTTCCGTCTTCACTAAGGAAGACATAAATGATCTGCCGGAAATAGCAGGGGCCCGCGGGTCAAAGGAGGTGGAGGAATTGAGTGAAATCCAGGTTAGTCGGGAAGTGGTGTTGGGTAAATTGAATGGATTAAAGGCCGATAAATCCCCAGGGCCAGATAGGCTGCATCCCAGAGTACTTAAGGAAGTAGCTCCAGAAATAGTGGATGATTTGTAATAATCTTTCAAAACTCTTTAGATTCTGGAGTAGTTCCTGAAGATTGGCGGGCAGCAAACGTAACCCCACTTTTTAAGAAGGGAGGGAGAGAGAAAATGGGGAATTACAGACCAGTTAGTCTAACATCAGTGGTGGGGAAACTGCTAGAGTCAGTTATTAAAGATGGGATAGCAGCACATTTGGAAAGTGGTGAAATCATTGGACAAAGTCAGCATGGATTTACGAAAGGTAAATCATGTCTGACGAATCTTATAGAATTTTTCGAGGATGTAACTAGTAGCGTGGATAGGGGAGAACCAGTGGATGTGGTGTATCTGGACTTCCAGAAGGCTTTCGACAAGGACCCACATAAGAGATTAGTATACAAACTTAAAGCACAAGGCATTGGGGGTTCAGTATTGATGTGGATAGAGAACTGGCTGGCAAACAGGAAGCAAAGAGTAGGAGTAAACGGGTCCTTTTCACAATGGCAGGCAGTGACTAGTGGGGTACCGCAAGGCTCAGTGCTGGGACCCCAGCTATTTACAATATATATTAATGATCTGGATGAGGGAATTGAAGGCAATATCTCCAAGTTTGCGGATGACACTAAGCTGGGGGGCAGTGTTAGCTGTGAGGAGGATGCTATGAGACTGCAAGGTGACTTGGATAGGCTGGGTGAGTGGGCAAATGTTTGGCAGATGCAGTATAATGTGGATAAATGTGAGGTTATCCATTTTGGTGGCAAAAACGGGAAAGCAGACTATTATCTAAATGGTGACCGATTGGGAAAGGGGGAGATGCAGCGAGACCTGGGTGTCATGGTACACCAGTCATTGAAGGTAGGCATGCAGGTGCAGCAGGCAGTGAAGAAAGCGAATGGTATGTTAGCTTTCATTGCAAAAGGGTTGAGTATAGGAGCAGGGAGGTTCACTAGAATGTTACTAATCATGCACCCAATATTACAGGCTTTCAATTGTTTGGACAGATCAGCAATATAGAGATTAGAAACATAGAAACATGGAAATTAGGTGCAGGAGTAGGCCATTCGGCCCTTCGAGCCTGCACCGCCATTCAATATGATCATGGCTGATCATCCAACTCAGTATCCCGTACCTGCCTTCTCTCCATACCCCCTGATCCCCTTAGCCACAAGGGCCACATCTAACTCCCTCTTAAATATAGTCAATGAACTGACCTAAACTACCCTCTGTGGCAGAGAGTTCCAGAGATTCACCACCCTCTGTGTGAAAAAAAGTTCTTCTCATCTCGGTTTTAAAGGATTTCCCCCCTTATCCTTAAGCCGTGACCCCTTGTCCTGGACTTCCCTAACATCGGGAACAATCTTCCTGCATCTAGCCTGTCCAACCCCTTAAGAATGTTGTAAGTTTCTTTAAGATCCCCTCTCAATCTCCTAAATTTTAGAGAGTATAAACCAAGTCTATCCAGTCTTTCTTCATAAGACAGTCCTGACATCCCAGGAATCAGTCTGGTGAACCGTCTCTGCACTCCCTCTATGGCAATAATGTCCTTCCTCAGATTTGGAGACCAAAACTGTACGCAATGCTCCAGGTGTGGTCTCACCAAGACCCTGTACAACTGCACTAGAACCTCCTTGCTCCTATACTCAAATCCTTTTGCAATGAAAGCTAACATACCATTCGCTTTCTTTACTATAAGGAAGGTCAAAATAGGAAATTCTGACAGACATTTTAAAGTGACATTCTGATGTTAATTGTATAATTGAAAGATTGTTTGCCTGTAATGTATCCTCACCGGCATAACAGGTTTACTTACTTATTTATGGCTTTCCCCGAGATAAGATTATGTTTATTTTGCAATTAACATCATATACCAATGTTAATTTGTTTTACTCACAAATACATTAGGACTATTGGAAAACAATTAAAATGTTCCAGTTTGGTAAATGAGAGACTGATTTTTCTCAGGAGAGTTTCTTTTAATCAAACTAATGTGCATTAACTATATTCTAAAAGTCTTAAGTTTATCTTCATGTGCACTGAGGTACAATGAAAAGCTTTTCTTGCATGCTAACCAGGCAGCGGAGAGAAAATAAACGGTAAATGGAAAAATGTGAATGATGCTTAATGCGAGATAAAGTCCAGTAAAGTCCAATCAAAGATAGTTTGAGGGTCTCCAATGAGGTAGATAGTAGCTCAGGACTGCTCTCTAGTTGTTGGTAGCAGCTGGGAAGAAAACTGTCCCTGAATCTGGAAGTGAGCATTTTCTCACTTCTGTACCCCTTGCCTAAAGGGAGAGGGGAGAAGAGGGAGTGGTCAGGTTGTGACATATCCCTGATTACACTGGCGGCCTTGTGTGAGGAGGAAATGGAGTCAATGGAAGGAAGGTTGGTTTGTGTGATGGTCTGGGCTGCATCTGCAATTCTCTGCAATTTCTTGCGGTCTTGAATGGTGCTGATCCCAAACCATGCTCTGATGCACCTTGACAAAGTGCTTGCTACAGCACATCTGTAGAAGTTGGTGAAAGTTGTTGGGGTGCTGCCAAACCTCCTAGGGCTTTGAAGGAAGTAGAGGCATTATGTCTGTGCCACTGTCACAATACACTCCCAGAAATTAAAATTAGTGCAAAGTTTGTGATTTCTGTAAATATATCGTATGCGGGATACGTTTTTAAATGATCGAATGCACATCCCACAGATGCTGTGAAAGAAGCAATCACATTTACGAGGTCACACACAAGGTTTCCCAAATCATGCACCAGACTATAGGTAATTATTTCACAAGTCAAGGAATTCATGCAGAAAGTCACTCGCTGTACTTTTTACAGATTACTCGAGCTGTATAGATTAAGATGTAGGCAGACTTTGCATAACAGATCTACCAGAGCTTAAGAGTTCACATTGAAAGGGATGGTTCAATTAATTACCCGAGAATGCACAGCTTTTGTGCAAATTCCTATCAGAAGACACAAAGAGTCACCCTGGAGGTTACATATCAATAGTAGACAATGCCGCATAACCCAAAGGGAGCTTATCTATTTATATATTACAGATAATTAATGTACTTATTGCTCAATTGTTGAATCCTTGATGTGTACCGATGGAATCTGTCTTTAGAAGTTAAGAAAAATCTGTAAAATCTGTTTTTTATCACTTAATTATGCTGCTCTTTTATGCATAAAATCATTTCACACAAACTTTTTAATGGCTAGGACAAAAGTACAAATTCTAAGGGCTTATATAATTTTTGGAACCATTAATATTCTACATACATGAAGTAATGCTTATCAGACATTAATATCATTCTGCTTAATTATCTCAAAGGTAAATCGATTTGATCATTAGTTTTGGCCACAGTGTCGTGCAGTGTCAAGCAGGTACAATACTTGATAACTTTCAGAGGCGACAGGACTGTAAAGATACCGGACAGACTGACCTGGTTTCCCAGGAGAACTCCAGTGCTGAAAGGAGTGTTGTTATGTTCACATCGCACCCATAGGAGGAATTCCAGCTGAATTGTCGGCTTGCAGCAACCTTTTCTTTGTAGTGCTGGAAAATGCATGACATGTAATAAAAAGTTCCTGGGGCATAAGGAGAAAATTTAAAAGGTCAACCGAATCCTCCTTAGGAAGATGACTTTGATATGAAAGGTGTGACATGAGTCTATTGTGGGTTTTTGAAAGATTACTATAATTTTGATGAGGTGGAATATCACCCGAGCTTCCAATTCTGTGAACGAGCACAGAGAGCAGGTAATAGAAACATAGAAACATAGACAATAGGTGCAGGAGTGGAGGCCATTCAGCCCTTCGAGCCGGCACCGCCATTCAATATAATCATGGCTGATCATCCAGAATCAGTACTCCGTTCCTGCTTTCACCCCACATCCCTTGAATCCATTAGCCCTAAGAGCTACATCCAACTCTCTGGCGAATACAGAGTGAATGAAATGGATATCAATAACTGAAGTATTTAAATAATATAAAACCGGCTGAACCAAGTTCAAAGCATTTAAGGGTATATAAATAAATACGCTTGGAAGTAGTTATTTTGATGCAGAAGTACATCATAGTTCGTGGCAAAATATTACTAGGTAAGTTATGTGTCTCAACCCAAAACATTTCCTATTCCTTTTCTCCAGAGATGCTGCCTGACCTGCTGAGTTACTCCAGCTTTTTGTGTCTATCTTTGGTAATAACTAGATAAGCCCAGGTCAGAGCTTGGGGTATTCAGATTTTCAAGTGAAAATCTGAATATCAGAAGAGAAATAATGTTCTGTTATAATGGAAAGAGTTCTATCTTAAATTATGCACAAAGTATTTAATCCAATATGAACTTAACAGGTAAGCTCTACCTATTGAATGTGTAAAAATCTTTTGTGCAAAGGAATGAACAGTGTGCAAAATGCTGTAAAAAACTCTCAATATATATTCATAATCTTAAAAACTGCATGTAAATTTGATGGTAACTTACCAAATAGGAATATGAGTGGCAAATGGCTCTTAGTATTAAGAAAGGAAAATAAATTGGTCTATCCTTAGTGGAGGTATCAGACAGGGGACTTAGAAAACATAGAAAATAGGTGGAGGAGTAGGCCATTCCGCCCTTACAGCCAACACCGCCATTCAATATGATCATGGCTGATCATCCAAAATCAGTACTTCCTCAAGATTAAGTTCTTAATTGAGGCTTTTGTTCTTCACTGAAGATTGTTTGTTCATTTCCTGGTGCAAAATGACAGCCTATTATAGTACAATATTGATAGCCTAGTACAGAATAGAATTCCATCTGCCAGGAACATTACTGTTTGAGAGCTGGAATCCCATGATTCGCATGCATTCAAAAGAAACCATGCAGGAGGCTGAGATATGATCTTACAGAGGTGTATAGAATCATAAGGGGATAAGGGGACCGAAGAAGGGTCTCGACCCAAAACGTCACCTACTCCTTTTCTCCATAGATGCTTAGACTTAGACTTAGATCCTTTATTTGTCATTCAGACCTTTCGGTCTGAACAAAATGTCGTTGCCTGCAGTTGCCTGCAGCCATACATGTAATAATAAACAACAAAACACACAATAAACACAAATTAACATCCACCACAGTGAGTTCCCCAGGCACCTCCTCACTGTGATGGAGGCGAAAATCTTAGGGTTACTGTCTCTTCCCTCCTCTTCTCCCTCTGCGCTGAGGCAATACCCCACCGGGCGATGGTAATCAGTCCCGCGGCTCACCGAGCTCTGCGAACGGGCCGGTTCAAGCTCCGCGGCCCGGGGTGGTCGTAGCTGCCCCCTTCCAGTCCAGCAGACGCAGCTGTTGCCACGGGAGCTCCGGAAAAACTGGCACCAGCCTGTGACCTGCGAGCTCCCGACGATGTTGTCCACTGGCCCGCGGCCGAGCCCCGGATTCAGGTCACCGCCGCCTCAGAATGCCGCCTCAGCTACCGGAGCACCGTCTCTGCCCCGCGCCGGGCCATCCTCACCGGAACACCGAGTCATGCCGCTGCCTCACTGAACACCGCCACAGCTCGAAGACGGCCAGCCTTGCGTTGGTGAGTCCAGGCTGGCTCTATTTCCAGAGCCTTGGGGTCGGTCGCAGGCTGGAGGCCGCCAGCTCCACCATTAGGCCTCAGCACAGACGGAGGCGAGAAGGGGGATACACTGCCAAGAACTGAAAGAGCCACAGAAGACGGCCCCTCACGTTGGTTAGCTGTCTCCCCCCGGAGCCTCAGGTCGGTCACAGCCTAATAGCTCCAAAAATAGGCCTCAAACAGATGGAGGCAGAGAAAAAAACAACACAAGAAAAGAAAGAAACAGATGCCCTGCAGGCCCCCCGCAGCCATTCACACAGCGCGAATCCACTTTAACTATTTTCTGACAAAAAAAACCAACAACTGAGTTAAAAACAGCATTTTTTATCTACAGGGGATTAGATACAGTGAATGTCCAGAGTCTTTTACCCAAGAGGTGGTAAATGAAAAACCAGAGGACAGATGTTTGAGGTGAGAGGAACAAGATTTAATACAAACTTGAGGGGCAACTTTTTCACTCAGAAAGTGGTTGACTGAACAGTATAAGCAAGTATTGAAGAAGGAACTGCAGATGCTGGAAGATCGAAGGTACACAAAAATGCTGGAGAAACTCAGCAGGTGCAGCAGCATCTATGGAGCGAAGGAAATAGGCAGCGTTTCGGGCCAAAACCCTTCTCCACACTGATGGTTGGATGCAGGGGGCGGGGGGCGGGGAGAAGAAAGGAAAAAAAAACTAAGTCTAAGGAAGTCTAAGGAAGTAGTTGAGTCATGTAGAATAACAATATTTAAAATATACTTGGGCAGAAACTTAGATAGGAAAGGTTTAGAGAGATATGAGTCAAATGCAGCCAAGTGGGACCAGTATAGATGGGGAGCATCTTGGTAGGCATGAATGATTAGGGCCAAAATGCTAGTTTCCATGGTGTGACTTGTGTAATTACTTTTCCATGTTCCCTGTATTATGACTATATATTCTTGACATCAAGAATGATTATTTGTATTGGTATGTGGGACTTCAGTAGCTTGCTGTGCATAGACTATGGATAGTCTGAACTGCCCAGAATGCAAGTACATTACATTTCCATCTACTATTTCCCCAACAAAATGCAATAGGTGAAGTAACATTTTTTGCAGATTGTGCACCATCTTCATCCAGCATGGTAAAACAGTTTGATGCTTACTACAAAATGGAAGGAGGCCACACAGCCCCTTTTGGTTCACTCCTAGCAGAAATCCATTGTCACGTCAGGAACCATCCCAAGTCTCTGGAGATGCAAGGAAGTAGTACCAACAGCTGTACCATTGTGAAGGGACATTGGCCCATTGGCGGTTTCCTGGATTGAACAATGCAGTTGGCGGTTTCCTGAAAGAAGTATTAATAAACTGCATTGTTCAATCCTGGTTGCATTAGCCTGTAATTTTCATTTTCTGCAGTATCTTGCCAAACAATGAATCAAATGTCACCACTGGTCAATGCCACGCATGCAATTGAGTTCACGAGGCTGCACCCAGCAGATGCTAATGGACAGTGCATTGAATGCCACTGAATAGAGTTGAAATTCCAAGCAAGAAATAAAGTATTAAATCAGGGTATTTAACAACAAAATGTTGGTTATCACCTGGTTGAATTCAGAGGAAATAACCAAGGAAATATTCATTTCCATCTAGAATCTGCACAGAGGATCATTTCACTTCAACTAAAAAATTACATCAGATTACCAGTCGCCCTAACTATAACTTGTAATTACTTTTCCAAAGCAAAGATATCTAGATAATAATCTGATCCAGGCAAAAATTCTATGAAACAAAAAACATTCCCGATGAATCATCTCCAGTTTTGGCTATGGTATTTAAAGAAAACAAAAGAAAACCTTCATGAGATTTATGGACAGAAATTCTAGATACTTGTTAAACCAGTGGCACAGAGGCGCAATTGTAGATTTGCTGCCTTAAGGGACTGTCCCACTTACATGTCCGGCACACAAATGACACTACCTCGTGGTAGTGCTGAGGCGCATGGGCATCGTATGGCTGCGTGGGGCTGGTCCCACTGAGAAGCACGGAGGGGTATGGAGTTGTGCGCGACATCGCGCGGGTCTCCGAAATCTTTGTAGTGAACAAAATCTTCGCGCGCCAACGGCCTGCCGCGTAACTGATGGCCAAAGTGGGACAGGCCCAAGACCCTGGCGCGACGCAACGTCTCACCTCCAACAGCAGCAGAAGCAGGCAAACGATCGCCGAACTCGGCCTGGGGCACACAGCCGTTGTGGATCCGAATCCGCCCCCACTTCTACTCCCGGAGCGGGGCCAAGAAAATTGAAGATAGACACAAAATGCTGGAGTAACTCAACGGGACCGGCAGCATCTCTGGAGAGAAGGAATGGGTGACGTTTCGGGTCAAGACCCTTCTATCAGACTGAAGAAGAGTCTCGACACAAAACATCAGCCATTGCTTCTCTCCAGAGATGCTGCCGGTCCCGCTGACTTACTCCAGCTTTGTGTCCTTCAAATGACGTCACACGCTCCAGATGGCTGTGCGTACGCATAAAATCACGCACGACCTTCGCGGGACCGTTGCGCCTCAATGCAGCCACGAGGTCACGTAATTTGCATGCCAAGGACACGTAAGTGGGACAGGCCCTTTACAGTGCCACCAGAGACCCAGGGTGCTATCTGCACAATGTTTGTACATTCTCCCTGTGACCATGTGGGTTTCCTCCTGGAGCTCGGATTTCCTCCCCATCAACAAAGACGTACAGATTTATAGGCTAATTGGCTTCTGTAAACATCCCTAGTGTGCAGGATAGTATTGTATTGTATTGCATTGTATATCTTTATTGTCATTTTCCTGAGTATTCACATACCCAGAGGAAACAAAAAAACATTGCTCAACCAGTGTCCATTCAGTGTGCATTAAAAATAAATAGAATAAATATACATATATCATGAACAAATTTAACACTCTACTGAACATTCAACAGGTGTTCCGATCGGCAGCGGCACAACAGTGGTTCTGCTGCAGTGTGTCCAGGTTGGTGGTTGGTGCGCGATACTTTGGCAGGGGGCAAAGTCCGTTTAGCGTAAGTGTACCAGGTGATTGCTGGTCGGCGCAGACTTGATGGGCCAAAGGGTCTGTCTCTACTATCTCGAAAGTAGTGACTCAAGGTGATAAGAGAAATGGGATGTGTTCTGTAGATCACCATTCAGACATTTAAACGTTGAAGAAAATTGTTGTAGTATCTGGAAAAGTTATTAGTGAATATTATAAATTATAATAAGCATTCAATGTAAACAATCTGGAAAATAAACATTTTGCCAATAGTAAGTAATTTCCGTAGACCTGCTCGAGAAATCATTTCAACATCATTTTTCTGAGGTTAGAGAGCTTCCCAGTTCCAACTAGTAGGGTGGCACGGTGGTGCAGCAGTAGATTTACTGCCTTACAGCGACAGAGACCCAGGTTCGATCGTGTCTATAGGTGCTGTCTGTATGGTGTTTGTACATTCTTCCCGTGGCCATCTGGATTTTCTCTGGGTGCTCCGGTTTCCTCCCATACTCCAAAGATGTAGAGGTTTGTAGTTTAATTGGCTTCTGTAAATTGTAAATTGTCCCCAGTGTGTAAGAAAGTATTAGTGTACAGGGTGATTGCTGGTCAGTATGGACTTAGAAAAATAGAAACATAGAAAATAGGTGCAGGAGTAGGCCATTCGGCCCTTTAATATGATCATGGCTGACCATCCAACTCAGTATCCTGTACCTGCCTTCTCTCCATACCCCCTGATCCCTTTAGCCCCAAGGGCCACATCTAACCCCCTCTTAAATATAGCCAATGAACTGGCCTCAACTACTTTCTGTGGCAGTGAATTCCACAGATTCACCACTCTGTGTGTGAAAAAAAATGTTCTCATCTCGGTCCTAAAAAGATTTCCCCCTTATCCTTAAACTGTGACCCCTTGTTCTGGACTTCCTCAACATCGGGAACAATCTTCCTGCATTTAGCCTGTCCAACCCCTTAAGAATGTTGTAAGTTTCTATAAGATCCCCCCTCAATCTTCTAAATTCTAGCGAGTACAAGCCGAGTCTGTCCAGTCTTTCTTCATATGAAAGTCCTGCCATCCCAGGAATCAGTCTGGTGACCCTTCTCTGTAGTCCCTCTATGACAAGAATGTCTTTCCTCAGATTAGGAGACCAAAACTGTATGCAATACTCCAGGTGTGGTCTCAGCAATACCCTGTACAACTGCAGTAGAACCTCCCTGTTCATATACTCAAATCCTTTTGCTATGAATGCTAACATACCATTCGACTTGATGGGTCGAAGGTTCTATTTCCACATTGTATCTCTAAAATAAAGTCAGTGACTCAAAGTGAGAAGAGAAATGGGATGTGTTCTGAATATCACCATTCAAACATTTAAATGTTGAAGAAAATCATTGCAATATTTGGAAAAGTTATTCGTAAATATGATAAATAGTAATAAACATTCAATTGAAATAACGTGGAAAAGCTTAGGTTTTACTAAGCAAATTTTCTTATACCTGCAGAAGGTAAATAATTTTAACATAGTTTTCTTGAGATTAGAGATCTTCTGAGCTCCAACTACTGGAAATAGTTGGATATCATACCATCATCTGCCCCCGACAATATTCTTGGCCACTGGCAAGTGTTATTGACGTGGGATCAATACAGAGGCTTGGGAAATATTTCTGTCCCAATAGCCGAGAGCTAAAGCCAGCATCTTGTTAGAAGCAAATCTGTCACAGCTGCCCATTTCCAACTGAGGGAGGCTGACAGAACTTCTTTGCAGATTTGCCCAACAGAAGGTTTCAGAGAGAAGAGCAATGCAAATAAACAGCGTGCTTTTTTTGCACAAGAATCTTTCCCAAGAATAATACTGCCCTCTGAACAGTAACTACTCCACGTGTGAAGATCATGCTGATTGAAATAGTCAAGAATAAATAAAACAATGCTGGTTGAAGTAGTCAATAAAACAAAAACAAAAACCCATTCCTTCTCTCCAGAGATGTTCCCTGTCCCGATGAGTTATTCCAACATTTTGTGTCTACCTTCGATTTAAACCAGCAACTGCAGTTCTTTCCTACACATTAAAAATTATTGAGCCATTTCAGGTTGAATAATCCTTAGAGTGGACAAATGGAGAAATCTTGAATATATCAATCGCCTGAGCTTGGATAAAAGGAAAAGCTAATTGGTGGGGCGTGAAGGGGGGCACCTCTCCTGGAGTTCGGTCTACCTCACCGGTGATTCGACCATCTCCACGTGGACATTGCAGGGCCTCTCCCGCCGTCCCGGGGCATCACCCACCTTCTCACAATGGTGGACCGCTTCACGCGGTGGCCGGAGGCCATTCCGTTGGCTGATACTTCAATGGCTACGTGCGCTCGTGCGTTGTCCGCGCACTGGATTGCTCGCTTCGGGGTGCCGGCGCACATCTCCTCAGACCGGGGGCCACAGTTCACCTCCGAGCTGCGGTCAGCCATGGCTCGCTTGCTGGGGGTGCGGCTGCACCACACCACGGCTTACCACCCGCAAGCTAACGGTCTGGTGGAGAGGTTCCACCGGCAGCTGAAGGCGGCATTGAAGGCACGACTCTCCGGCCCGGACTGGATGGACGAGTTGCCGTGGGTCATGCTGGGCATCCGGACTGCTCCCAAAGAGGACTTGGCCTCATCATCAGCGGAGCTGGTGTACGGGTCAACACTCACAGTGCCCGGGGAGTTCGTGCCGTCGGCGCCGGGGCAGCAGGGAACGCCCTCATCCACCCTAAAGCGCCTTCGCGACTGAGTTGGCAGGCTCGCACCCGTCCCGACGTCCCGCCATTTCGCCCGCATGTGCCATCAGCTCTCACTGACTGCCCATACGTCTTCCTGCGCCGTGATGCCCACCGGACGCCACTCCAGAGGCCGTACGAGGGCCCGTTCCGGGTGCTGGAACACGGGCAGTCGACTTTTGTCCTGGACATGGGGGGCCGGCCAAAGGCCGTGTCGATTGACCGTTTAAAGCCGGCGCACCTGGACATTGCCCAACCTCGGCCTCGAGGGCGCCCCCCTTCGCGGCTCCCTCCGCCTGTCACTCCACATGTCCTCCCGCCGGTCCCTCGACCATTCCCTCGACCTGTCCCTCCACCTATGCCTCCGCCAGCCCCACGATCGGCTGACTTCCGCACGCGGGCCGGCCGGGTCGTGCGCCCACCTCAGGTTCCGGGGGGGTCCTGTGGCGGCTCCCAAGGGTCGCGCCATCATAGCTGTCGAACCCCTCAGCACGGGAGTGGTTCAGTCCGGAGGCAGCCCTTAACCAGAGGGTTTAAAGGCAGGGGTTTGGGTGCCATCTTTCTCTCGTTTGGTACCTCCCTACAACCAGGAGGAACGTAATTAAAGGTGCCTCTCAGAATACTTGACTCCTCTCTTCCTTTTTGAGACCCATGCATCTCAACACTGCTATTAACAGTTACATTATTAAGGGAGAAGAGAATATCCATGTATTTTATGATTTACATGTGTTTTTTCGGGGCAGCATGGTGGCGCAGTAGTAGAGTTGCTGCCTTACAGCCCCAGAGGTTAATTGGCCTCTTTATTTAGCCCCTAATGTGTAGGAAATGGATTGAAAAGTGGGTTAACATAGAACAAGTGTAAATGGGAAACATGGTCAGCATGGACTCAATGGACCAAACTGCCTGTTTCCATGCTGTATCTTTCAATCAATTCAATCAATCTGTGCTGGCTCCCCTCCCATTCCATGGTCCTCTCAACATATGTATTTGCTTTTGCAGCTTTTCCAGCACCTCTTTAGCATTACAATGGAATCTCCCTCTTCTACTTTTCCTTGATCCATTTTAATCCTTAACTGATCACACAGTAAAAATGATTTTCTTCAAATCACTTCACTTCTTATGCCAATCATCTTCAATCTTTGGTGCCAGTTCCTTTATCCCTCTGCCATAGTGAACAGTTTAGTTTCAACTACTTTGCCCGTACTTTATATGATTTTAAACACCACAATCAAGCCCCTTTGTAATCACTTTTGCTCCAAGGAAAACACTCCAGTTTTCCCACAAATCTAAAGACCATCATCTATGGGGTCATTTTGGTAAATCTACACGACACCCTTCTGCCTCACTAAAGGGTGACAAAATCCTCTAGTGACACTCAAGCCAGGCTTTTACAAAGGTACATCAAGTGTTCTTTGGTATTGCAGTCAACATTTTAGGGAGTTGTGCATTATGCAAATTACAGTCATAAAGTCGTACAGCACAGAAACAGGTCCGTCAGATCCACTCATTCATGCCAACTGAGATGTCTATCTAGGTTCCTATGTTGGGCCAATATCCCTCTATTCATTTCCTAGCCGTGTATTCATCAAAATGCGTTTTAAATGCTGAGATTTTACCCGAAAGTACCACCTTCTCTTGCGAGCTTGTTCCTCATCCCAACCGCTGTGTGAAAAACCTGTCCCTCAGATTTCGCTAAAATATTTACCCTCCCACCCCTCAACCTGTGGTGTCATATTTTAAACTCTCCCATGCTTGGGAAAAGACTGTGACCTTTTACCTTGGATAGACACAAAGTGATGGAGCAACTCAGCGGGTCAGGCAGCATCTCTCTTTCACGTTGCTGTGCCTTTCATAATTTTCTAACTCTCTGTAAGGTCACGGCTCAACTCCTGTCCTCCATTGAAAATAACCCAACCAATCCAATCTCTTCTTTGCAAACAAAGCCCTCCATTCCAAGTAACATCCTTGTGAATCTCTTCTGCACATCTTATCTTTGCGATTATATTGACTGAAGCCTAACCCTAAGTCTAAATTTACCAGAGCCAATCGCACAACTTATTCACTGCTGAAAAAAACTCCATCCTTTATTCATGCAATGAAAATTGCAAATTCTGGCATATTTCTGTATTTATAGATCTTCCGCATAGAATGCACTCATTGTCTCTCAAGATGGACATTTTGTTTCAATAATTCATGCACAGCAAATGGACATTCCATGACTGATATTTATCATCCAACTCTGGTTGCATTTGTAAAGATGGTTCTGAAAGGTCGCATTTTGATCAAAGTCCTTTGGTATGGCTCTTTATCATCTTTAACGAGTTCCTCAAACCTAGCTGCTTCATTGGTATCTAGAATGCTCTTCTTTATATCTTAAACGCAATTCATTTTCTCAAGATCAATTTGAGGCGGCATGCAAAAATATTTTCACACAATTATTATTGTATAATACTTCTGCAGAGATAAACATTGGACTGCTGTCAACTTGTTCATTCCTGACCTCCCGGTGGCTCAGCACTTCAACTCCCCCTCCCATTCCCCATCTGACCTCTCTGTCCTGGGTCTCCTCCATGGCAAGAGCGAGCAACACCGGAAATTGGAGGAACAGCACCTCATATTCCGCTTGGGGAGTCTGCATCCTGCAGGCATGAACATTGAATTCTCCCAATTTTGTTAGCCCTTGCTGTCTCCTCCCCTTCCTCAGCCGTCGGGCTCTCCTCCCATCCCTCAGCTTTCGGGCTCCTCCTCCTCCTTTTTTCTTTCTTCTCCCCGCCACCCCCCATCAGTCTGAAGAAGGGTTTCGGCCCGAAACGTTGCCTCTTTCCTTCGCTCCATAGAAGCTGCTGCACCCTCTGAGTTTTTCCAGCATTTCTATGTACCTTCGTTTTCCAGCATCTGCAGTTCCTTCTTAAACACTGACTTAATTAACCCATTTTCAGACATGTAGAATTTTATGACCCTAACCTTACAGTAAAACTCCAGTTAATGACTATTCAAAAATCTCAGTGGTTTGGCATCTGGCTCACTATGTGACATTTACTGCACTCTCTTTAGATTCTCCGGGGGGCCCTGGTCTCTCTGTGACTCTCTGGGGCCACATAGAAAGTGCAGATAATTTTTTAAAAAGTGCAAAGACTGCAATGAGGTAGGGTGGGTGTTTGTAGATGTTGGGTTCTGAATGTCCTGTGAACGTTTCTCAGCAAACCGCTACTCATTTGACAGATTCCTAACATCACCGTTCAACTGAAGCTCGAGTCTTTTGCTGTCAAGTTATGGTCGCGTAATGCTCCAAATTGGAAATTAAACAAGTTTCTTCCAAACCAAACCTCCAGGCTTTAACAAGGCGACAGCATTGATGTATGAAATGAGTAATCTGGCCTATTTTAGCTAGTCTGTATGCTTATTGAGTGAATTAAATTAATTTACTAAATTAGATTAAAGTAGATTAAATTATACTCCTATTCCTTATGATGTTATAGAATGGGGTTAGAAGGGAGAGATAGAACAGCCATGATTGAATGGTGTAGACAATGGGCCAAATGGCCTAATTCGACTATTCCTTATGACCTTCTGCCTTATTTCCGGCAACCACCGTTCTGACAAGTAGATGTACTAACACAGTAACAGTGGCCACCTCCCCTCAGTGTTCTCCGACCCAACTGATCCAGCCAAGATCGGAACAATATCTCTATCCCTGGCATGATTGCTATGAATAACTTTCATGGGGGGGTGGGGGAGGCCTGGCAGGAAACTCAAACTCAGGACAAGTAACAAAGACTCTGCCAACACTTGGATGTACAGTGTTGGGAATTCCAGTACATGCTTGCAAGGGATTATTTTTCATAAAGCAACTCCTGTTACATTTGTACCATATATAATCCTAACACAAAAAAAATTACAACTTGTTTGATCAGCAAGCAGTTTGGCTCTGGTGTTGAAGCAGTTCCATCTTCCTTCGAAGTGCAGTAATCCCAGTGTCTGGGGAACACCTTGAGAGCTTTATATGCAATCATTTTTCATGTTTTATCAATATTGTACTGTACAACTTGTGATTAATTTCTCATCCTGCTACGTTGCACTTCTTCACCCTGCTACAGCGACTGTTAGATTCTTCACTGGGCTCCACTGAATACAATCAAAAATGTTACATTTACAGGTATTTTTTGTCTTTCTGAGAGTCAAGGGCTAACTCTGCATTTGCCCTGGGTAAACCTCAGGTGATAGGTCGTCATTTTTTTTATTTTAGAAATACAGCACAGAAACAGGCCCTTCGGCCCACCGGATCTGCGCTGACTAACGATCCCCGCGCATTAACACAGTCTTACACCCACTAGGAACAATTTTTACATTTACCAAGCCAATTAACCTACAAACCTGTAGGTCTTTGGAGTGTGGGAGGAAAGAAAAGATCTCAGAGAAAACCCACGCAGGTCACGGGGAGAACGTGCAAACGCCGTACAGACAGCACCCATAGGCGAGATCGAACACGGGTCTCCGGCGCTGCATTCACTGTAAGGCAGCAACTCTACCGCTGCGCCATCATTACCGCACTGACTAAGTAATAACTCTTTATAAAGGCTGTATCTACTGAAATTACCTGTAGCTGTACCTAAAGGTTTAGCATTCAGCTTATTGCTGGCAATAAATTCAACTTATTGCATTGGAATTTTGTTGCCTTTTAATGTAAAAATGCAGAGTGAGGTTTTTCATCTTAATAAACCCTTGCTTATCATAATATCTTTAGAGCGAACACCTCGGTTTTTAATTGTGCCTTTAAGCTGCATACTACATTTATTTCTCAAGCAGTCAATCTGTCATTCTGAATTGGCTGTAGCTTCATGGATGTTGAAAATGATTTGAATTTCAAAATAGGAACTGTGGATTCAAATCCATTTTGCACAAAACGTTGAATTGATATAACCAGGAAAAGTGGTATGAAATACATGACTCGCATTGTTCACTGCTTACACATCCTTATGAACTGATATATATTTTCCATATCCTGTAAACATCTTTTTCTTCTATCCCCAAATATGAAAAGCACTCACACTTTGTCTGTTCCTGCATAAGTGGATACAAAAGTTCTTAATTGATAGCCAACACCAAAATGTGATTAACCCTAATTAAATAAATAACAAACAAACAATTGACCTTGCACGGAATGATCCAGGAATGCATCTCTAATCAGCAACCTTAAATGCATCTGTGCATGCATTCTGTTTTCAATATTTGATTTCACAATGGGATCATGATGGTCATTTGTTTCTTTAGATTTTAGACTAGAGATACAGTGTCGAAACAGGCCCTTCAGCCCACCAAGTTCACCCCGTACACAAACACTATCCTACACACTAGGGACAATTGACAATTTTATCAAAGCCAATTACCCTTGAAACTCATACGCCTTTGGAGTGTGGGAGGAAACTGGGGAAAACCCACACGGTCACAGAGAGAACATACAAACTCCATACAGACAGCACCCATAGTCAGGATCGAAGCCGGGACTCTGGCGTTGTAAAGCAGCAACTCTACCGCTGTGCCACCGGGCTGCCCCACAGTTTCTGTTGTATGATTCCATGGCTAAATGAACACAAGATGAAACCAATCATGTCAAAGTGATCAGCAGATAACAAAACCATCCTCCCCATGTGTACATTGCCAGATTTACAGGTCCTTGGACTCTGGTTTGTCAGTAGAGATCAAACAGCAAATAGTGAACCTGCATATTATGGCAATTAAAATTCACCCTCATGGTATGCACAAATGACTACCAAACTATCTAAGACAGGTTATAAAACTTTACTTTTACAGAATTCATGGAGAAAATACCAAAATAAACAAATAAATAAACAGGTAGACAAAAGTGCTGGAGAAACTCAACGGATGCGACAGCATCTATGGAGCAAAGGAAATAGGCAACGTTTCGGGCCGAAACCCTTCTTCAGATGTTTCAGCCCAAAACGTTGCCTATTTCCTTCGCTCCATAGATGCTGCTGCACCCGTTGAGTTTCTCCAGCACTTTTGTTTACCTTCGATTTCTCAGCATCTGCAGTTCCTTCTTAAACGAATAAATAAACAGCATATTTTGTGCATTATTGTCTTGGTTTTCGTAAACCAGAAAATCACTATACAGGTGGTAATGTACCCCCTGTAATGATACAAACCACCCATCCATCTTTTTCTCCCCTTCGCTTCCACCCAGATGCACACCAATTCTTCAATGCTCGACCCATCTTCCACCCGTATCCCTTCGTCTGGCTTCATCTTTCACTCAACTTCCTTTTTACTCTACACCTTTTTGTTTTCTTTCATCTATGGTCTTTGTTCACTGCCGATCATTCACCCCCCTTATCTGTAGCCACCTCTCATTTAGCAGGTCTTCTACTGCCCCTACCACGTTAGTCAGCTTTCGTCCCTATGTAAGTGGATCACTGTTTAAGAATTAGGGGTAAGCCATTTAGAACGGAGATGAGGAAACACTGTTTCACACAGAGGTGTGAGTCTGTGGAATTGTCTGCTTCAGAGGGCAGTGGAGGCAAGTTCTCTGGACACTTTCAAGGGAGAGCTAGATAGGGCTCTTAAAGATAGCAGAGTCAGGGGATATGGGAAGAAGGCGCCCGCTTGTTGGGGAGAAGGCGCCCGCATAGCGGACAAAAACAGACTGGACAAGCTGATCAGGAAGGCCGGCTCAGTGGTCGGGGCTGAGCAACTAACGGTCCAGCAGGTGGCAGAGGCCAGAACTCTGAACAAACTAGGTTCAATAATGCCAACCCCACTCACCCACTCCACGCCCTGAAGGTGATCAAGAGCAGCATCTTCAGTCAGAGGCTGATTGCACCAATGTGCAAAACGGAGAGATATAGGAAGTCTTGTATACCTGCTGCTATAAGGTTTTATAATGCACAAAAATAATTTTGGATTTTTTTAGTATTCATTCATTGTATTTTAACTTAGTAAGTATTGAAGCTGTCTGTGGAAATGTGTGGTGTTATGTCTGTCTTGAAGCTGTTGTGGCACTGTAATTTCCTGTAAAGGATTATTAAAGGTTATTCAATTCAAGAAGGCAGGAACGGGGTACTGATTGGGGATGATCAGCCATGATCACATTGAATGGCGGTGCTGGCTCGAAGGGCCAAATGGCCTACTCCTGCACTTATTGTCTATTATCAATTGTCTATTGTCTATTGTCCCCCTATTAGAATCAGTAAGAAGGAGGGTCACAATCTCGCCTTCCAGAAATGCTGCCTGACCCGCTGAGTTTCTCCAGCACTTTATGGCATTATTTTTGTAAAAACCAACATCTGCAGTTCCTTGTGTCTACATTGTACTGTAATTTTAAAGTGTACCAATGAGCATAGGCAGCAGGTCAGATCAAACATGATATGAACAGTAAAAATCTATATAGTCAGACACTTCTCTGGATGCATTTAGAACTGTGTGCCAATTCAGGTAAAAATAACACTGCCTTGAAATATGAAATGAGTGTAATCTGTGCTCCTGATGAATAATTTAGTGGTGACATTGCTATCAACTCACATGTGGCTTAGTCATAAGAATATTTATTGTTCAGTAATGTTGTATGTTTTTCCAAGCAAGCAGTGCAGAATTAACACTACATTGGGGATTTTCTGCTTTACCATTAAAAAACAGGCTAATGCTGATGAAATAGAATCTGACCTAAGCCCAAGAGACCTCAGCCCAACCTAAGTCCTGCTGAAGGCCCAAATGCAGCCTGGGGCTTTCCTGAATCGGGCACTGCTCATAACAACTGGAGCATGGACTGAACATGGAAAATGGCACCAAAACATTGCACCTCTTACATGAGACCTCAGTAGATTATTTATATACAATTGCCAACTGGGGATGATATAGTGATACTCTTACTGGACTGTTTGTAAGAAAATAATGTCAGTGTGTGTTTGCACTTTGCACATGTGTAAATGAAGCACCATTGAACCACTGAACAATGGTGGCAGGTTTCATGCAGACTCACAGGTTGCCTGGGACAAGGTAGCAATGTTACAACATTTTGAGATTTAAAAAATCAAGTCTGCAATTTATCCCATCAGATAAAGCATAACAATAAGTTTAATTTGACACCTAATTCACTTTCACATCTCAAGTAATAAAAAGGTTATGGCCATTTTCATACTCGGAAATTAGCATCTTGTTCCCTATTGATTTTCTATGGACATAACAAAAAAGCTGTGATCATGGACAGTCAAAAGCCCATAACCTTCTTAAAAATTAAGAGAACTGAATGAAATTTTCAGTTATCATAGATTGAACCATTCTGAAACAAATATAAAATAATCTTGAAGAGAAATAAAACCAAATAAAATAATCTTACTTGGAGGACCTGAAATTAAAGCATATAATTAGTTAGTTACCCAATTGTAGCTAATTTCAAACTTCAATTACTAGATCTAAACATCTATCAATTTCTTAATAAATGATTAACATTTTTAAATAGCCTAAATGTCCAAATAATATTCACAAATAATTCACAATAAAACATGATTTTTAAATCTCATTTACATCAATTTATAGGCCAAATGGAAGGAATTTAGTGTTCAATTGCTGTAAATTAAAGTCCATTTAAATCAGCTTTCTAGTGGGTTCCTGTGAACGCGCTGGTTTAGAACGTTCACATTGCGCTGGATTTGTGCCCCCAAATGCCCAGAAAAATACTGCGGGATATAAAGAGCCCAAAATGAACTATTTGCTATAGAAAACTTTATATACAGGGTTCTTAAGAAGCCCATTTTAATGTAAAAATTAGGTACATACCTTTAATTGTTTGCTTTATAAAACCCTGGGGCTGCGAGAGGTTGCGGGTTGAGAGAGTGATTTTTAAACTACTATAACTATTATACAAGGCCATAAAAACTAATAATACCTTTTACGACGGGGTCTTCCAGCGATTTTCCGTTAATGATTTACTAGGCTGAACATTTTCGATTGCAACAGCCTAGTAAAAATTGCGTTTTAAACCCGCCCCCTCTAAACAGCGCCAGAATCGCGAACACGGGGTGGGGCAGATACTCAGACACGATTCAGGTAGGTTTTGTAATATACCTAGACAAGGGTGGCACCAATCCTTATGAGTGGAGCCTTAGATCTGAATGTTATTCTTTGCTAAACTTTAGTTTCATATTTTCTAACAACAGGGAAGGAAGTCATTTGATCATGTTCTTAGCACAATATCGTCAATGCCAATCAACGGCTATCATGGATATTTATGTTCATTAGTGATGGGAGCAGAATTAGGCCATTTGGCCCAACACGCCTACTCTGCCATTTCAATCATGGTTGATCTATCTTTTCTTCTTAACTTTCTTCCTGCCTTCTCCCCATAACCACTAACACCCGTACTAATCAAGAATCTATCTATTTCTGCTTTAAAAATATCCATTGACTTGGCCTCCATGCCTTCAGTGGCAATGAATTCCATAAATCCACCACTCTCTGACTATTGAAATTCCTCCTCATCGCCTTCCTAATGGAACGTCCTTTAATTCTGAGTCTATGATCTTTAGTCCTAGATTCTTAACACTATTGGAAACATCCTCTCCCCATCAACTCTATCCAGGCATTTCACTATTCGGTAAGTTTCAATGTGGTCCCCCCTCCTTCTAAACTCCAGCGAATAGAGGCCCAGTGCTGTTAAACACTCATCATATATTAACCCACTCAATAACATATAACATATAATAACATATAACAATTACAGCACGGAAACAGGCCATCTCGGCCCTACAAGTCCATGCCGAACAATTTTTTTTTTTTTCCCCTTAGTCCCAATCAATCCTGGGATAATTGTCGTAAACCTCCTCTGCTCCCTCTCCAGTGCCAGCATACCCTTCCTCAGTTATGGGGCGCAAAATTGCTCACAATATTCCAAACGAGATGTGACCAGCGTTGTATAGAGCCTCAGCTCTATAAGTATGTATTGTGTTTAATGATTAAAAAGGACTTGCAACTTCAGTTCACATAGCCATGTATGACAATCTTTTGCTTTTGACAAGGCCACTTTGAGATGTTCTGCTGCATTCTTGTGAAGAGCCTATGTTACTTCAACCTTAAAGGGAGTAGGCCAAATGGATGCAAATCATTGTGAAGGAAATGGTTTACCAATGTGCACTTCAACAATGGAAAAAAAAATGAAGGTCTCAAACTAAGACAGAAAATCCGAGAAATATGTAACAGGTGAGGCTGCATCTGTGGGAAGAGAAACAGAAATGAGGGGGATGCCACTGAATGGTTAAAACCAGGGTAGCCACTGTGATAAACCAAATCACCCGGCATGGGGGAACCGCTGTGAGAGGGGGGAGAACAAAGGAGGACCTGGCATGGGATGCTTTGTAGCTTTGTCTGCGCCCTTTACGTGGCAACACTTTGCATACCGTGGGTGTGCAAAACAAAGAATTTCACTGTGACTTGTCACATGTGACAATAAAGTATTCATTCATTCATTCCTTCATTCAAATGGTTTCCTTCCCTGTGCTACAATATTCTGACTTAAACTCAATGAAGCTCAAAGTCCCTCACGCAATCAAGGCATTTTGTAGTTCAGAATTTAGTTGGACCGTGTAACATTCAATAGCCTGATGATTGTTGGGAAAAAGCTGTTCCTGATCTTGGATGTTACAGTTTTCAGGCTCCTGGTTCTTCTTTCTGATGGTAGGACTGAAATGAGAGTGTGGCCAGGGTGATGTGGGTTCTTGATGATGTTGGCTAACTCTTTGAGGCAGCAGCTCCTGTAGGTCCCTCCAACGGTAGGGAGGTCAGTATCCGTGGTGGACTTGGCAGTATTCACCATTTATTTGAATTCTCCTTCGTTCCTGGATGTTTAGGTTGCCGAACCAGGCCATGATGCATCCAGTCAAGTCAATATCCTCTCTACCATACTCCTGCAGAAATTCAAGAGCTTATATGTAGACATACTTAATCACCTCCTCCACTACCTCAGGCATTCCAAAGTTTCTGAGTTTTGTGTATCCCAAGCATGATTTACTAAAGGGCCTGTCTCAATTGGCAATTTTTTCGGCGACTGCCGGCGTTATTGACTGATGTATCAGGGTCGCCGAAAGATTTTGAACATTTCAAAATCCAGCAGTGACAAAAAAATGTTGGGACACTAGAGGAAACATCATGCATCAATACATCGTCACGCCGCGTCACTGCCGCATCACGCCACATCGCACCGTGACTTTTTCGGTGTACTGATACGTCCGTCAACGATGCTGGCAGTTGCCAAATAAAATGTCCAAGTGAGACAGGCCCTTTTGACTTGAGGAGATCTCTTGCCTCAAAATAATGACCAACGATGACAGATGCTTTAAGTTCTCATCAAACAAGGACTTGCATGGCACATAGTCTGCTCAGCTTCTGGATTCAAGTGACTTGGTTGTACCTCCACAAATGCAAAGCACCAATATCAAGTATGAAAATAGCCCTGACCTAGCAAATTACATTTTACATCAATCTTAAAAAATTGAGAGCTGGCTTAATGTTCGAGTACTGACCCAGTAATCCCTGTGAATATTCATCTGAAATCCACCCACATGAATCAAAGGAAATTGAATTCAATTAATTGTTTCCCGTTATGGACTGAGATCAGACACTTTAACCAGGGGAAGTTTGCAATTAAACCCCAGCTGATTCATCAGTGGCCTTCAGAGATTTAAACTCCCACCTTCTTCACTAGTTCCCACCAGTCCCAAGCACCAATAGATTTCAGAAATAATAAATAATAATAATAATAATTTAAGCCAAACAGAATGATGCCAGTACCAGAATGGGTGCAGGGTGGCTAGGTAACATGTTTGGTTACTAGAAATCGTCTTCAAATATATTATTTCTACTCTGGTCTCCTGAAAACTTTAGTAGAGGAATAGAGTGGGAAAAGCACACAGAGTATGAATGTTACAAAATTGTCAGATTTTAAAAATCAACCCTTTTTTCAAACATTCCTTTATTCCATCAGATAAAGCATAAAAATAACTTTAATTTGATACCTAATTCACTTTCATATCTTCAGTATTGAGAAAGTTATGGTCATTTTCATACTAGGAAATTAGCATCTTGTTCCCTATTGCTTTTCCATTGACTTAACACAAAAGCTGTGATTGAGGACAGTCAAAAGCCCATAACTTTCTTAAAAATTAAGAGAACTGAAGGAAATTGTCAGTTATTATAGATTGAAGCATTCTGAAACAAATATGAAACATCTTACTTGGATACCTGAAATCTAAGCATATAATTAGTTAGTTACCTAATTGTAGCTAATTACAAAATTGACCGTTGTGATGGAAATAGTAATAAACACCCTGAAAATTCAAAAATGTGATATTCTCAAGATCAGAATTTTAATATTATTATATGATATGCTGTAAGTCCATAACAGACAGGTAAATAAATTACAATTTCTAGCAATAGACCAAGTCTTCATGGAAAATATCAGTTGCAAGCTGGTACATTGGCATATCATAATCAGTAGCATCATTATACTCATCAGATTGTAACCAATAAGCAACTCTGTACACCTTGTTTTACCTCAATTTTTCAATTTTGGCATTGTAAACTACAAGTTTTTGCTCTTCAAACCACGCATGACACGCCTTTCTGCGCACTACTTTCCCATTAAGAATGTCCTGTAAATCATCACATTTTGAGTAGTCGAATAATCTCTGTGAATACTGTCTAAATAATAATTATGTTGATAATAAATGTCTCTTGAACTCTTTAAATCAATCTCTTTCCATTTTTTCCCTAGTTTTTTCCTCTCTTTCGTGTCCCGAGCATGCTCCTTGTCTTTCTGTATCTTGATGATTTCTGCTGTCAATTCCTTCTGTTTTTCCTTCCGTCTGTTCCTCTGCACTCTCCCCCATGTCACTGCCTTACAGAGTACCTCCTCCCTACGTTGCTCCTCGAGATTATCAAGGTAATTGACTGTTCTATTCTTGCAGGCCCGTATCCTACATGACAAATAACACATGGTGGCATTGGGAGATTTCTGTTTCGATGAGCTAAACATCCCCATTATCTCCCCCACATCAATGTTGTGTGATCTTGCTGATGCAGTCTCCTCCTTCAGTTTCTCAGATACATCAAGTTCAAAGTATTTACAATACTGCCTTTCCAACACAGTGATGACAGCTTGAAGACAGCTCCTCATCTTTGAACTGAGCTGTGGATGTACTGGTAGCTCCCGAGGTTTTGTCAACGTGGCATCAATTGCACCTCCTCACCGAAGAAATCTTCCCTTGCCAATATCAAGTTCGCTGGATTTTCTGTGGCTTCCTTTAGAGCCACAATCACCCCTTTAACCACGTTGATGCCATCAACATGGTTGATCTGATTCTGGTTTGAAGTGTAGAAGCGCTTCATCCAAGGCCCAGTCAGATATTTGCCAAGTAAGCCTAATATCTGAAGTTTTACTTTTGCTTCAGCCTGGGCAAAGTCATGGAGGCACTCAGTTTCAAACAGCCTTTTTCCAAACGAGCTATACAAGTACAAGATGTGTCCATTTTTAAGATCCCTTTTAGACTCGGGCATGACAGAGAAATTCACTTCAAGGTGAGCTCTAGCTGTGCCAGGCTGGGCATTTGGATTGACAATTTTGCATTTTTTCTTCAGGAGCATCTGTTTAAAATGTAAAGGAAAAAATCAGTGAACAGCATTAACAGAAACAAGTTATTATTTTCAGTTTTAGGAAAAAAAGATTGTGTTCAACAAAACACGTGACATAAGTTAAGACAAATAGTAAATACCCAACAAAAAAATCATTTTCACCCGTGTCATCAAATCAATTAAATTCATCTAAATTCAATTACTGGATCTAAACATCTATCCCATTCTTAAGAAAAGGCTAAATATATATTTTTAAATAGCCAAAGTATCCAAATAACAAACTGATCCCATTCACACACGAATTCACAATATGACATGATTTTTAAATTTCACCTTGTCATGAATTTCTATGCCAAATAGAAGAAATTGAATGTTTCCCATAATTCCCATAAATTTTACTGCAGCAGGCAAGGGTCGTTTTACAAAGACATCTGTTCAAAATTCAGAAATAACCACTCTCAAGATAATAAAAATCATGTCATAATAATAATAATAATAATAATAATAATATATTTTATTGTCATTGCACATAAGCGCAACGAGATTTGGTTTGCAGCTTCCATCCAATGTCATAACTTAAATAAATAATAAAATTTAGATTTAGATTTAAGAACATCTGTTATCTATATTTTGTGTTATTGTCTATCCATGATCAATATTTTCATACTAAACTGTCTGACTAAAACTATGTACTGTGGAAGATTTCAGTCAGATATTTAGAATGAAAATATTGATCATGGATAGACAATAACACAAAATATAGATTAATTAGATGTTCTTATGGCACGATTGTACAAAATAAAAAATAATTTGATCATCTTGAGTGTGGATGTTTCTGGATTGTGATAAATCGGAATGTGGCCGCTGCCATGATTTAAGCCCTGATCGGCAGGCAAGACACGGCTGAAATCGATGCCTAAATAACATATTTGGCATCAACTCGCTGATTGCATCCACTAACAAGCAACTTGACCCTGATGTTTCTTCGCTCATTAACAGCAACGTCACCATTGCAAAGATCGATACTGGTGCCAAGTGCAATGTCATGTCTTTATCTGAATTTAAACAAATCCGTAATGCCGAACGTATTGCAAACACTTTGGCCACTTTGCAAGCCTACAGGGGAGGGGAACTGCACCCACTGAACTCAATTGCCGCCTGGGGTCACAAGCTCACTAACTGAAGTCTTTAATTGTCCGTGGGAATTCTGCAACTCTGCTTGGCATTAACGCATGACAGGATCTAGGACTGGTTACCTTTGGGCCTGCTGTCCATCAAATTTCTCCCACTGAGGGCTCCACTCAGCAGGTGCTTTCAAAATACAAAGAACTATTTGACGACAAGCTTGGAAAGCTGCCCATCAAGTACAACATCGCCACTGATCCAAATGTCATACCTGTGGTTCGAGGACCACACCACATTCCGCATGCTATGCGCGACAGAGTATACAATGAGCTCCAGTGGATGGTGTCCCTGAGTGTCATTGCTACGGTCACTGACCCGTCTGACTGGGTTTCCACCGTGGGTGTTGCAACAAAGAAGAACAAGGAAGAAATCTGAATCTGCATCAACCCCAGAGACCTAAGCACAGCGATCAAACGCCCACACTACCCGATGCGTACAGTAGAGGAACTTGCTGCTCAGAAAGGCAGTGTCCCCAGTGTACCTTGAAAGATCAATATTCGTGTTATGCATATGCTAGGTATGTTACAAAACCTACCTGAATCGTCATTGGGAATCTGCCCACAGCCATGTCCGCGATTTTGGCGCTGTTTGGAGGGGGCGGGTTTAAAACGCGATTTTTACTAGGCTGTTCTAATCGCAGATGTTCAGCCTAGTAAATCATTAATGAAAAATCGCTGCAAGACCCGGTCGCAAAAGGTATTATTAGTTTTATAGGCCTTGATAATATAGTTATAATAGTTTTAAAATTACTCACTCATTCCGCAACCTCTCGCAGCCCCAGGGTTTTATAAAGCAAACAATTAAAGGTATGTACCTTATTTTTACATTAAATGGGGCATATATATAACCCTATATATCAAGTTATCTATAGCGAGTAGCTCATTTTGGGCTTTTTATATCCCGCAGTATTTTTCTCGGCATTTGAGGGCACTAATCCAACGCGATGCGAACGTTCTAAACCAGCGCGTTCACATGAACCCACTAGAAAGCCGATTTAAATGGGCATTTATTTACGGCAATTGAATACTAAATTCCTTCCATTTGGCCTATAAATTAATGTAAATTAGATATAAAAATCATGTTATATTGTGAATTATTTGTGAATAATCTTTGGACACTTAGGCTATTTAAAAATGTTAATCTTTCCTTAAGAAATGGGAATTAAGAATTTTGACTATCCAAGATCACAGCTTTTTTGTAACGTCCATTGAAAATCAATAGGGAACAAGATGCTAATTTCCGAGTATGAAAATGGCCATAACTTTTTTAATACTTGAGATATGAAAGTGAATTTGGTGTCAAATTAAACTTATTGTTATGCTTTATCTGATGGGATAAATTGCAGACTTGATTTTTAAAATCTCAAAATTTTGTAACATTGCTACATATACTTGTCAGCATTTTCTTGAATCAATGATCTGTCAACTTTTATGAAATTCGTAGTTTGTCACCTGTGCTTCAAAATGAACTTTATCCTTCAGTTTGCAATATCAACTCTAAAAGTAACATGAGCTTGGCATTATTATTATTTTTTAATCGTCATTGAAATGTAAATCACCATGCACCTTCATTCCCAGTATGAAGCAGAAGGGCCAATTCCTGCTCCTAGTTTGTTTGTTCCTCGGAACCATATAAGAACTGCATCTTTGACGTAAAAAACACTAAAATTTGATTGAGTTCCATCAAGCTTGACTCCCGATTCCCATGTTGCGATTGTTGTAGTATTAATTGAAAAATTGCTCTTCAAAACTAAAAGTGCCTACTTCCCATCACCAGTTCCTATTTTGCCAGACTTTTTCCACATTCATTATTTCTTCCACGCATTAATTATCCTCTTTGACAAAGATTCCTCTTCCTTACCTTTTCTCTCTGGGATTTACCCACCACTAAATAACCCCCCTCCCTTGTATTTTCCCTCCTCACGACAGTCTCCCCCTCAATATTTCTACATTCATAGAAACATAGAAACATAGAAACATAGAAATTAGGTGCAGGAGTAGGCCATTCGGCCCTTCGAGCCTGCACCGCCATTCAATATGATCATGGCTGATCATCCAACTCAGTATCCCGTACCTGCCTTCTCTCCATACCCCCTGATCCCCTTAGCCACAAGGGCCACATCTAACTCCCTCTTAAATATAGCCAATGAACTGGCCTCAACTACCCTCTGTGGCAGAGAGTTCCAGAGATTCACCACTCTCTGTGTGAAAAAAGTTCTTCTCATCTCGGTTTTAAAGGATTTCCCCCTTATCCTTAAGCTGTGACCCCTTGTCCTGGACTTCCCTAACATCGGGATCAATCTTCCTGCATCTAGCCTGTCCAACCCCTTAAGAATTGTGTAAGTTTCTATAAGATCCCCTCTCAATCTCCTAAATTCTAGAGAGTATAAACCAAGTCTATCCAGTCTTTCTTCATAAGACAGTCCTGTCATCCCAGGAATCAGTCTGGTGAACCGTCTCTGCACTCCCTCTATGGCAATAATGTCCTTCCTCAGATTTGGAGACCAAAACTGTACGCAATACTCCAGGTGTGGTCTCACCAAGACCCTGTACAACTGCAGTAGAACCTCCCTGCTCCTATACTCAAATCCTTTTGCAATGAAATTGCAGCCTTGCCTCTTTTTCTCTCTATTCAACGAAAGGACAAAGATATGCTTTTGCTGCACATGATATTCTGAGTCATATTCTACTGCATCAGTTCACTCCCGTTTCACAAACCCCACATTTTCTCTAAGCAAACTACTCTCTAGGTTGATCAATAGGTCTTGAGCAGTGAGGTGGCTGAAGTGCATTTCTGTCACTCACTATTTGTAGTTATCATGGAGTAACTTAATTACACTTTAATTTTACACACCTTATATATTATTCTGATATTATGCTTACATTCTATACCGATAAATTAAGATGTTAATGTACACATTTTTAGACTGTATAAAATATGAGCTACTCAGTTGTCACCCTAAATAAAATGATTTGGAAATAATAAGCACCACGAGCTTGCCCTAATGTTTAGAGTTTCTTAAATATCCAAGTAAATATTAGTTTAGGGGTCATAAAAACAATCTATTACTTCTGCACATGTTGCATTTATTTGCAACTTTGTGGAATGTGAAGAGCTGCTGATATAGTTAAGGAATTGTTTCCTTTTTTCCACTCCCATGAGATGAACTCTGGCATTATCAAATTGCACCTAAATGAGTTTCTTTTTGCACATAAACCAGTGTGTGGTAATTCAGCTAAAGATGAACCTGTCAAACCAGTGCAAAGAGCATGGTGTAAATGGAGATACTCAGCAGGTCTGCATTGATTAGCATTTCTAGTTTGTGTTTCTTTCTTGTATAATTACATGGGATTTACTACCTTCTGTGTATAGAATTAACATGTCTTCAAATAATGGAAAATCTAAGCCCCAGTAGCTTTGGACGCTATTATTATTAATGATGCTCTCCTCTTGTTTTTAGTCCTCCTTTCTTCAGATTCCTGGTTTATATACTTTTATGGCAATGTTTACATCTACTTTCCTAACATGATCTCCCAAAGTTCTTACTTGTAAAACCTGCATAATGCAAACATTCTTCTTCACTCCACCTCATGCATATAGCCCCATTCCATTACTAAACTATTTCCTTTTATAATTCCAAGCCCCAAATTTCTTCTTCCACTGATAACTCAATTTCCATCCTTCTATTCCACTAGAAGCCCCGCCTACCACAGGACTTCCAATTCCCTTTCCTGCCAACGACTGTACACCATCTTCACCCCTCTCTGCTCTAAAATTAGATACCATGTACCCTTTGCCATGTTTAGTCTCTGCTGTACATGTACAATCCCGAAAGCATTGCCACTTTCATTTCACTGTACATCTTGTAAGCATATGTGACAAATAAAGTTGACTTGACTTGACTTGCTGGTTAACTAATTTGGCATATCTCAAATAACAAATCTTAAATACCATTCTCACTCCATCGACCATTTTGGTATAAAGTATTGTCACTGTAGATACATCATGTCAACATGAACTTTGGGTAAAAGTTTCAACGTTTTATGTAGGAAAAAACAGATATATGTTGGGTTAATTCCACGATTCCTAAATGATGTTACTGTTTGGTAATATATCATTTGACAGCAAGAGACAGTAGTAGAGGCTGAATCTAATGTATTCTCCACCCTTTGTTCAAATAAACATACATATTTATACCTTCAGGTACAGTATCCGAACAAGTTGCAATTCTAGTTAAAAATGGTTTTGGACTTGGCAATGAAAATGAATGTCAAGAGGAACTGGTTCAGTCCTTTAGTTGTAAATGGTCCTGCATTGCATACATAAGCTCATAAACTTTAAGGGCAGAATTAAGCCATTTGGCCCATCAAGTCTACTCCGCCATTCAATCATGGCTGATCTATCATTCCCTCTCAACCCCATTTTTTTGCCTTCTCCCCATAACCCCTTACTAATCAAGAATCTATCAATCTCCACCTCAAAAATATCCTTTGACTTGGCATCAACAGCCTTCTGTGGCAGCATCTTGAATGTTACATGATTATCTTCCCAGGGTTTTCTGAATAATTGTTTCATTTTTGAAAGGATTAAATGGAACTAAGCACATTTCAATCATTAATGAACAATTTCACTCTGATAAAAAACGAACAAGATGAAATTAAATGGAAGAAGCAAAATAGAATCAGCAACAATTGTCTGATCGGAAATACTTTTACGGCAGAATAAGTAAGAAGACTGATGAAGATCATTAATGGAGCAGTTGTAGTTGGCTGGTCCCAGGCCCTGGGGGACTTCTGCATTGATGCTGGACCTACAATCGTTGATTTTCAATAACAACAAACATTTTCCTTTTGTGCCAGCTGTGATTCTAGCCCCCGTTACCCTTCTTTACCTTAGCCCTTCTTTCCCACCTTGAAATTGCACACTTTGGATCTTCCTGTCCATTTAGTCTTGCTCATGCTTTAAGTATTGTTCTGTTTTGAATGGGGTTAGGAGGGAGAGATAGATCAGCTATGATTGTATGGCAGAGTAGACATTATGGGTCGAATGGCCTCATTCTGTTCATATCATTTATGAACTTATGAACTTATGACCATTCAGTTCGATATATTTGTTCTGTGCTTTTTGTTAAATTCTTTCTGAACAAAACAAAGCTGAAACTAAATTTTAACAAACATTGCAGCATCCACCCTGTGTGTCTCAGAAACACTTTGAGTTTTCACTTGATATTTTCACATTGTCTGCCGTTCCTTTACTTCACTTCCAAATCAGTTATCAATGCAGTGAGAATATCTTTCAACTGCTCTGAAGTCTGTGACCCTGCTATTAAATTATTGTATTCTTCATACCAAAATAACCTGTGAAAGCTTGGGTTACCATTGTTGAACAGTCTTGTTCAAGGTTTTGTCCTTGAACGAGACTGTTAATAGCCTCACTTCTCCAGTTCACATTCATTATTAAGTAATCTGTAATCTACTTGAAACTTTTATACTTTGGAAGTCAAAAGATTGGACACCTCAAATGCGCCCGGACTGCAAACAAAAATACTAAAGTAATGTGTGCAATCAAAGTTATATGGTTTAGACAATAATTGTCATCAATTCCATTTTTATTTATTCCATATAATCTCTTCTTGTTAGTTAAATTATCTCATCCTTGTCAGTTCCTTCTTTTACATTCTTATCCTTTTTTCAATCTTAAGTATAAATCTTTATCTGCTAATTCCTTGAGATATTCCTGGAACAGGTCCACAGCACCACATCATTTACAGACTTCATGATTCAAACTGGCCTTGTGAGAAAAACACTAAAGAGTGCCAAAGTTCGACAGGTAGCTCAATATCTTTAATAAGATGTCAGCAAATTTTATCCGATGACAAGTGTGTCATAGATATTATTGACAAGTGTGTCGTAGATATTATTAACTTGTGGAGAGGGTTCTGAGTCCCATGTCAATCAAAATGTACAGGGTCTTGGTGAGACCACACCTGGAGTATTGCATACAGTTTTGGTCTCCTAATTTGAGAAAATACATTCTTGCCATAGAGGGAGTACAGAGAAGGTTCACCAGACTGATTCCTGGGATGTCAGGACTTTCATATGAAGAAGGACTGGATAGACTCGGCTTGTACTCGCTAGAATTTAGAAGATTGAGGGGGGATCTTATAGAAACTTACAAAATTCATAAGTGGTTGGATGGGCTAGATGCAGGAAGATTGTTCCCGATGTTGGGGAAGTCCAGAACAAGGGGTCACAGTTTAAGGATAAGGGGGAAATCTTTTAGGACCGAGATGAGAAAAACATTTTTCACACAGAGAGTGGTGAATCTCTGGAATTCTCTGCCACAGAATGTAGTTGAGGCCATTTCATTGGCTATATTTAAGAGGGAGTTAGGTGTGGCCCTTGTGGCTAAAGGGATCAGGGGGTATGGAGAGAAGGCAGGTACGGGATACCGAGTTGGATGATCAGCCATGATCATATTGAATGGTGGTGCAGGCCTCCTTATCCTTAAACTGTGACCCTTTGTTCTACAATGGCAATGTCCTCATGCCTGTCCTGCTGAGCTTTCCTGCAGCATGTAACTTTTTCTAATGTAACATGCTGAGCTCTGGATGTGTGGGGAATAGCAAGGTGAAGATATGCCTTGTGCAAAACAGCAGTTACCTCCATATTTAATCTTCATCAAACCCCAAAACAAACAAAACTGACATGAAAAATTGCTGTGGTTCTTCCAGAGGAAAGACATTGTACGGAATAAACTGGATTTCCCATCCTGTTATTTAAAATTACCTGTGTAGCGAAGCATGATAATGCTTCTCAGCAACTTAATGGAGCAGAATATACTATTGGCTAGCTGGCGTTTCTGCAGAGACTCGCTGGCTAAAAGCAATGCCTGTGAACTCCCATTACAGTAAAATGTAACACAGAAATTAAAAAATTGCTGACAAGGGCCTGACCCACTTTCACAACCTAATTCACCACCTTTTTTACTCGTGGGCATTTTTCATCAGGTTAGAAAAAACGCCCCGACCTACTTGATGTCACGAGTAGCTACCACTAGCATCACGGCCTGCTACGACCTACCTACGACATCCACAACCTCGTGACGACCATGCTGCGAGTATGAGTCAAGGGCAAACTTGGCAGAGGTCGTGAATTAGGTTGTGAAAGTGGGACAGGCCCTTTATAGCACCAGAGACCCGGGTATGATCCTGACTATGGAGTTGATACATTCTCCTTGTAACCGTGTGGGTTTTCCCCGGGTGCTCCTGTTTCCTCCCACACTCCAAATATGTACCACTTTGTAGGTTAATTGGCTTCGGTAAAGATTATAAATTATACCTAGTGTGGAGGATAGTGCTGGTGTACAGGGATCGCTGGTCGGCGCAGACTCCATGGGCCGAAGGGCTGATCCAGCGCTGTATCTCTAAACAAAGCCAAATGAAACTATTCATTGGAACGGAGCATCAACTTTCCATCAAACATATGATTTTTATATGTTTTTAAATTTCACTGTATATTTGTTCCTGAATTAATTAACAGCAGTTGATGTGCTTTTAAATTAAACAATATGGCAATCATTTGGATCGTAGATGAAGATTTCTGCAGAATTCAAGGATTTAGCAGCCAGATTAAGGCCCATAGCATCAGAGAATTCAAGATTATCAAACATCAATTATATCAAGCATGATGTAGAGAATTGAGAGAAGGAGTAGGGCACAAGGGCTTAGAAAGTAAAGATTTGCTTTAAATGTGGAAGGGTGAGAGAGGGAACACAGTTGGTGGGGAAGAGATTTCAAATTAGCACAGAAATTGGTCTGGTAGCTGATGCAATTATGTGCATTGTGTATTCTTTGAAATTACATCTTTC
The DNA here is from genome assembly GCF_028641065.1 of Leucoraja erinaceus. NCBI lineage: Eukaryota > Metazoa > Chordata > Chondrichthyes > Rajiformes > Rajidae > Leucoraja > Leucoraja erinaceus. Next base: position 10,425,443 of record NC_073378.1, read on the forward strand.
TTTGAAAGACAACAGCACCAAATATATATGCTTCAAGAAAAATTAACATTTTATTCATTAACAAACACAAGCAATGTTAGCAAAAAGGGTGTACCCTCACAGATGCATGTGGCATTTGATAGAAAGAAATACAAGAAGGATCAAGTTATGAGTTCAAATAATTCAGAGTAAAATAAAAGTAAATAGACAATAGACAATGGACAATAGATGCAGGAGTAGGCCATTCAGCCCCTCGAGCCAGCACCGCCATTCAATGGATCATGGCTGATCATCCCCAATCAGTACCCCGTTCCTGCCTTATATATGCCTTAAATATATAATGGATAATTAAATTTACTCAGTGGTCTTCTGAACCATGTGGCAAATTCAGAACTATTTGTGGTTTTCATATGCTGGTCCACATTGAAAACTTCACCATTACGGTTTGAAATATCTTATTAAGACTGCACCCCACTCTAAGTTCTGCATGAATGTTTTTTTTGTTTTGTGGACAACAGAACACCACACTGCGTCCATACTGCACACCACACACACTATGGGAACTTCACTCGCCCCCCTGCAGGAGTTATACATCAGGAGGTGCAACTCCAGAGCCAACAATATCATGAGAGACCTCTTCCACCCCTGCAACGGACTGTTCCAGCTGCTACGGTCAGGCAAACGCCTCTGTTGCCATGCAGTGAGAATGGAGAGGTTGAGAAGGAGTTTCTTCCCAGAGGCCATTCGGACTGTAAACGCCTATCTCACCAGGGACTAACTCTACTGAACGTTTTTACTTCCATTATTTATTATGTAAAAGAATATGTGTGTTATGATTGTGTTTATAGTTTGTTTGGTTGTTTGGTTGTTTGTCTTTTGCACAAACATCCGCGAGAATTGCCACTTTCATTTCACTGCACATCTAGTATGTGTATGTGACAAATAAACTTGACTTGACTACACTGCGCACCTGTGGTCAAACTATTTAAAGTCAAGTATGCAGAGACTAAAGGTGGCATATAACGATGCCATGAGAACACTGCTAAGGCAACCTAGATGGTGTAGTGCCAGTAATATGTTTGTGGTTGCAGGAGTCAGTACTTTAGAAGCTATCCTAAGACACCACATGTATAAATTCATTTGCAGGATAAATGACTCTAAAAATGTGCTTATTGTGGCCTTGACAAACATAAGGGTTAGCACTACACGCTACGAATCCCAGCTGTGGAGACACTGGTATCGTTGTGTCGTTGTAGGACATTGATCATCTTTTAATCTGGATTTTTAACATGTATTGTGTTTTTTTTTTGTTTGTTTAAAAAATATATAAATTAAGATGTTTTTATAAGTGATATACCAAGATTTTATATGTATTTATGATATTTGATATGCAATGCATTTTTAATGTAATGTTGCCCCTTATCTGGACCTTGAGTCCGCAATAAAGTTTATTATTATTATTATTAGTAACAAAGTAAGATACAAAAAGCTGGAGTAACTCAGCAGGACAGGCAGCATATCTGGAATGAAGGAATAGGTGATGTTTCGGGTCGAGATCCTTCTTCAGACTGTCTGAAGCTGAAACGTCGCCCATTCCTTCTGTCCAGAGATATTGCCTGTCCCGCCGAGTTACTCCAGTTTTTTATGTCTATATTCGGTTTACCAGCATCTGCAGTTCCTTTCTATACAGTAACAAAGTAAGAATGTGCACGGCTGGCTCACTGTATAAATTTGGTTCATCACAGGCAATATTACAATTTACTTGGAAACAACAGCAATCATCAGGAACTTGAGAATAGCCAAGATTATCCTCACTCACACTGACCTCATCTGCATATTCCCATTTCAAATGAAACATTCAGAATGATGGGTTGCTTTTCATATTTATAGCGTAAATTCCTGAGGGTTTAAGATGCCTTTTTGCAAGTATAATGAAGACTTTTAAAATACTTGCGTTGTATTCTAACAAGAATGTACTTCAAAATTTCATTATTGAATGTAAAGTGCTTGAGATCACCAGAGGTTATAAGACGTACCAAATTCAGCTAAGTCTTGGATGTTTTATTCATAGCAAACAAATAGATTTTCTAATTATCTTTCCTTGTCAGAACTTGGCCAAGTCCTCTGCAAGTTATTATGTTTTAAGTAAAAAACATTGAACATTACGCTGAATAAAAGTCTCAGTGGGGCGAGGGATAAAATTCAAAGGTTTTACAACATTAATTGAAGAGCATTAACAGATCATTTCAATATCATAAGATCAAAGAAATCTGAGTTCAAATAGATCAGTACAATCACCACATGACTTAATGCCCCTGTCCCACTTAGGAAACCTGAACGGAAACCTCTGGAGACTTTGCGCCCCACCCAAGGTTTCCGCGCGGTTCCCAGAGGTTCCCGGGGTTTTTTGTCAGTCTCCCTAATGGTCGAAAGTGGTTCCCGCTTCAACTATGTTCCAGAGATTATTTAAAAAAATTCAAAACCGGCCGTGACTAAAAAGAGGTTGCCGTCTTAAAAATCGGTAATTTTTTAGTCGAAGCCGGTTGCGATGCTAGTTGAAGGTGGTTGCCGGAGGTTGCAGGTAGTGGAAGGTCTTGCCTGGAAGGTCTTACGACCATTAGAGAGACTGACAAAAACCTCCGGGAACCTGGAGGTTCTTGTCCCTGCTAATCTGAGCGATAAGAACATACCTCTTGCCGACCTACCATTTCAACCTGCTGGTAAAATCTGCCCCCATCCTAAATGGCCAGTCCAAATAAAACAGCTGGGCCTTGCACTGTATTGCTACTAGATTTGAGAACCCAAATAAATTCAACCAAAACATTGCAAATTAAACCTAGACAACCATTTGACCCATGCACCATATTTTAACCATATCTAATCTCAAAATGCTTTAAGCAGATTATGTTTAATGGAGATGGAAATGCATTATGCATACTACATTTAATGGTGATGCCTTGAGAACAGTCTGTTTTTGCTTGAGGAGGTGTTGGACATCCTAAGGAGTATGAAGGTGGATACATCTCCCTGGCCTGATCAGATGTATATCTGAGCACACCACTGTGGCTAGAGACTAACTTGCAAGAAATGTTACTGAGATATATTAACCATCAGATTTTCGGTTTTAGATAATCAGCCATTATCATATTGAATGGTGGTGTTGGCTCAACGGCCCAAATGGCCTTCTCCTGCACCTATTTTTCTATATTTCTATCATTAGGCCTGGGTGAGGTGCCAGAAGATTAGAGTGTGGCTAATGTTGTGCTTCTATTTATGAAGGGCTGCAAGGAAAAGCGAGGGATCTATAGACCAGTGATCCTAACATCTGTAGTGGGCAAGTTACTGGAGAGGATTCTGAGAGATGAGATTGGATTAAAAAAAAGGGTGATTGGAGAAGCTCAGCTTTGATTTGTACATGAGTAATTGTGCCTTACAAACCTGATTGTTTTTGAAGAACTAAACAAAAATGGTTGATGAGGGCAAAGCCATGGATGTTATCTATATCAATGTCAGCAAGGCATTTGATAACATTCTGCATGGTGGGCTGCTCTGCAATATTAGATCGCATGGTATAACTGGAGAGATAACTGAAGGTATGGAAAATTGGCTTCATGGAAGGATGCAGAGAGAGATAGTGGAAGTGTTCAAGAAGGAACTGCAGATGCTGGAAAATCGAAGGTACACAAAAATGCTGGAGAAACTCAGCGGGTGCAGCAGCATCTATGGAGTGAAGGAAATAGGTGACGTTTCGGGCCAAAACCATTCTTCAGACTGATCGGGGGTGGCAGGGAGAAGGAAGGAAAAACAAGAGGAGGAAGAGACCGAGGGCTGGGGGATGGGAGGAGACAGCTCGAGGCCTAAGGAAGGGGAGGAGACAGCAAGGGCTAACAAAATTGGGAGAATTCAATGTTCATGCCAACCAGATGCAGGCTCCCCTGAGGAATATGAGGTGCTGTTCCTCCAATTTCCAGTGTTGCTCACTCTGGCAATGAAAGAGACCAAGGACAGAGAGGTCAGATTGGGAATGGGAGGGGGAGTTGAAGTGCTGAGCCACCGGGAGGTCAGGTAGGTTCTTGCGGACCGAGCGGAAGTGTTCGGCGAAACGATCGCCCAACCTCCGCATAGTCTCACCGATGTAGATCAGCTGACATCTAGAGCAGCAGATGCAGTAGATCAGGTTGGAGGAGATACAGGTGAACCTCTGTCGCACCTGGAACAACTGCTTGGGTCCTTGAATGGAGTCGAGGGGGGAGGTAAAGGGACAGGTGTTGCATTTCTTGCGGTTGCAACGGAAAGTGCCCGGGGAGGGGGTGGTACGGGAGGGAAGGGAAGAATTGACAAGGGAGTTGCGGAGGGAGCGGTCTTTGTGGAAGGCAGACATGGGGGGAGATGGGAAGATGTGGTGAGTGGTGGGGTCACGTTGGAGGTGGCGGAAATGACGTAGGATTATTTGTTGTATGTGGCTGGTGGGGTGAAAGGTGAGGACCAGGGGGACTCTGCCCTTGTTGCGAGTGCGGGGATGGGGAGAGAGATCAGTATTGCGGGGTATGGAAGAGACCCTGGTGCGAGCCTCATCTATGGTGGAGGGTGGGAATCCCCGTTCCCTGAAGAATGAGGACATTTCAGATGCCCTGGTGTGGAACGCTACATCCTGGGAACAGATGCGGCGTAGACGGAGGAATTGGGAGTGGGGGATGGAGTCAGGGTGGGAAGAAGTGTAGTCCAGATAGCCATGGTAGTCAGTGGGTTTGTAGTGGATGTCGGTCAGAAGTCTATCAACTGCGATGGAGATAGTGAGGTCAAGGAATGGTAGAGAAGTGTCGGAAACAGTCCAGGTGTATTTGAGTGCCGGATGGACGTTGATGGTGAAGTGGATAGAAACATAGAAACATAGAAATAAGGTGCAGGAGTAGGCCAGTCGGCCCTTCGAGCCAGCACCGCCATTCAATATGATCATGGCTGATCATCCAACTCAGTATCCCGTACCTGCCTTCTCTCCATACCCCCTGATCCCCTTAGCCACAAGGGCCACATCTAACTCCCTCTTAAATATAGCCAATGAACTGGCCTCAACTACCCTCTGTGGCAGAGAGTTCCAGAGATTCACCACTCTGTGTGAAAAAAGTTCTTCTAATCTCGGTTTTAAAGGATTTCCCCCTTATCCTTAAGCTGTGACCCCTTGTCCTGGACTTCCCTAACATCGGGAACAATCTTCCTGCATCTAGCCTGTCCAACCCCTTAAGAATTCTGTAAGTTTCTATAAGATCCCCTCTCAATCTCCTAAATTCTAGAGAGTATAAACCAAGTCTATCCAGTCTTTCTTCATACGGAAGTCCTGACATCCCAGGAATCAGTCTGGTGAACCGTCTCTGCACTCCCTCTATGGCAATAATGTCCTTCCTCAGATTTGGAGACCAAAACTGTACGCAATACTCCAGGTGTGGTCTCACCAAGACCCTGTACAACTGCAGTAGAACCTCCCTGCTCCTATACTCAAATCGTTTTGCAATGAAAGCTAACATTACATTCGCTTTCTTTACTGCCTGCTGCACCTGCATGCCTACCTTCAATGACTGGTGTACCACGACACCCAGGTCTCGCTGCATCTCCCCCTTTCCCAATCGGCCACCATTTAGATAATAGTCTGCTTTCCCGTTTTTGCAACCAAAATGGATAACCTCACATTTATCCACATTATACTGCATCTGCCAAACATTTTCCCACTCACCCAGCCTATCCAAGTCACCTTGCAGTCTCCTAGCATCCTCCTCACAGCTAACACTGCCCCCCAGCTTAGTGTCATCCGCAAACTTGGAGATATTGCCTTCAATTCCCTCATCCAGATCATTAATATATATTGTAAATAGCTGGGGTCCCAGCACTGAGCCTTGCGGTACCCCACTAGTCACTGCCTGCCATTGTGAAAAGGACCCGTTTACTCCTACTCTTTGCTTCCTGTTTGCCAGCCAGTTCTCTATCCACATCAATACTGAACCCCCAATGCCGTGTACTTTAAGTTTGTATACTAATCTCTTATGTGGGACCTTGTCGAAAGCCTTCTGGAAGTCCAGATACACCACATCCACTGGTTCTCCCCTATCCACGCTACTAGTTACATCCTCAAAAAATTCTATAAGATTCGTCAGACATGATTTACCTTTCGTAAATCCATGCTGACTTTGTCCAATGATTTCACCACTTTCCAAATGTGCTGCTATCCCATCTTTAATAACTGACTCTAGCAGTTTCCCCACTACCGATGTTAGACTAACTGGTCTGTAATTCCCCATTTTCTCTCTCCCTCCCTTCTTAAAAAGTGGGGTTACGTTTGCTACCCGCCAATCTTCATGAACTACTCCAGAATCTAAAGAGTTTTGAAAGATTATTACTAATGCATCCACTATTTCTGGAGCTACTTCCTTAAGTACTCTGGGATGCAGCCTATCTGGCCCTGGGGATTTATCGGCCTTTAATCCATTCAATTTACTCAACACCACTTCCCGGCTAACCTGGATTTCACTCAATTCCTCCAACTCCTTTGACCCGCGATCCCCTGCTATTTCCCGCAAATTATTTATGTCTTCCTTAGTGAAGACGGAACCAAAGTAGTTATTCAATTGGTCCGCCATATCCTTGTTCCCCATGATCAACTCACCTGTTTCTGACTGCAAGGGACCTACATTTGTTTTAACTAATCTCTTTCTTTTCACATATCTATAAAAATCTTTACAGTCAGTTTTTATGTTCCCTGCCAGTTTTCTTTCATAATCTATTTTTCCTTTCCTAATTAAGCCCTTTGTCCTCCTCTGCCTTTCTTTGAATTTCTCCCAGTCCTATGCTGCTTTTTCTGGCTAATTTGTTCGCATCATCCTTCACTTTGATACTATCCCTGATTTCCCTTGTTATCCACGGATGTACTACCTTCCCTGATTTATTCTTTTGCCAAACTGGGATGAACAATTTTTGTAATTCATCCATGCAGTCTTTAAATGTCTTCCATTGCATATCCACCGTCAACCCTTTTAGAATTAATTGCCAGTCAATCTTGGCCAATTCACGTCTCATACCCTCAAAGTTACCTTTCTTTAAGTTCAGAACCATTGTTTCTGAATTAACAATTTCACTCTCCATCCTAATGAAGAACTCAACCATATTATGGTCACTCTTGCCCAAGGGGGCACGTACAACAAGATTGCTAACTAACCCTTCCTCATTACTCAACACCCAGTCTAAAATAGCCTGCTCTATCGTTGGTTCCTCTACATGTTGATTTAGATAACTATCCCGCATACATTCCAAGAAATCCACTTCCTCAGCATCCCTGCCAATTTGATTCACCCAATCTATATGTAGATTGAAGTCACCCATTATAACTGTTTTGCCTTTGTCGCACGCATTTCTAATTTCCTGTTTGATACCATCTCCAACTTCACTACTACTGTTAGGTGGCCTGTACACAACACCCACCAGCGTTTTCTGCCCCTTAGTGTTTTGCAGCTCTACCCATACCGATTCCACATCCTCCAAACTAATGTCCTTCCTTTCCATTGCATTAATCCCCTCTCTAATCAGTAACGCTACCCCACCTCCTTTTCCTTTCTGTCTATCCCTCCTGAATATTGAATATCCCTGGATGTTCAGCTCCCAGCCTTGGTCACCCTGGAGCCATGTCTCCGTGATCCCAACTATATGATAGTCATTAATAGCTATCTGCACATTCAACTCATCCACCTTATTACGAATGTTCCTTTCATTGAGACACAAAGCCTTCAGGCTTGTTTTTACAACACTCTTACCCCTTATACAATTATGTAGAAAAGTGGCCCTTTTTGATTTTTGCCCTGGTTTTGTCTGCCTGCCACTTTTACTTTTCACCTTGCTACCTATTTCTTCTACCCTCATTTTACACCCCTCGGTCTCTATGCTCACACATTTAAGAAACCCTTTCCCTTTAACTCCATCCTCCACTATCCCATTCGACACCCCCACCCCCCTTATTCAGTTTAAAGCCACCCGTGTAGCAGTGGCAAACCTGCCTGCCAGAATGCTGGTCCCACACCTGTTAAGATGCAATCCGTCCCTTTTGTACAGTTCCCCCTTACCCCAAAACAGATCCCAGTGATCTAAGAATCTAAATCCCTGCCCCATGCACCAGTTCCTCAGCCACACGTTCAGGTCCCGTATCTCCCTGTTCCTGCTCTCGCCAGCACGGGGAACTGGAAGCAAACCGGAGATAACAACCCTGGAGGTCCTGCTTTTCAACATTTTTCCGAGCTCTCTAAAGTCACGCTGCAGAATATTCATCCCCTTTTTTCCAACATCGTTTGTGCCGACATGCGCTACCACTTCCGGATGTTCACCTTCGCCCTTGAGGATTTTCTGCACTCTGTCCGTGACATCCTGGATCCTGGCACCGGGAAGGCAGCACACCATCCTCGCATCCCGTCTGTTGCCGCAGAAACCCCTGTCCGTACCTCTCACGATGGAGTCTCCCACTACAATGGCCTTGCCTGCCTTAGGCCTTTTTGGTTTTGGCTTAACAGCCCTATTCGCATCTCAGGCCAGTCCGCCGCTCACGTCTTCTGTCCCAACAGCTTCTAAGCGGATGAACCTGTTTACAAGAGGTACACCACCCGGGGACGTTGGCATTCCATTCTTCCCTCCCTTTCTCACTGTCTCCCACCTTCTCTCTTCCAGTACCTTAGGTGTAACAATCGTACTGTAGGACTTGTCGAGGAACGACTCCGTTTCTCGTACGAACCGGAGGTCATCCACTTGCTTCTCCAGTTCCCCAACACGGCCCTTCAGGAACTCTACCTGGATGCATTTTTCGCATTTGTAGCAGCCAGAGGCACCAGCGGTGTCCTTGACCTCCCACATACTGCAAGCATCGCACTGAATCAGCTTGCCTGACATCTCCTTCTTTGGTCTCTACCTCTCAAGCGTATTGCATGGTCTCCTCTCCTCAGCCTCCTCGCCGAAGACTCTCGAGCCAAAGAGCTGTCCTGCTTAAATTGACTGATAAATTGCCTGATTTACCAATTTACAAAGCAAATTCCTCAGTTTTCAACTGTTTTCACCCCTCTCCTCCCACTTGGGCTAGAGCCAATCAGTCGTATCTCTTGCTAATCTGTTGCTGCTGTTGTTCCTCCCAAATCTACAGCAGATGAAGTCAGTCAGTTGTGTGTGGGTGCAGGAGGTGGCCCCAAAGCAGTTGTCGATGTAATAGAGGTCGGGGATGGGGCCCTGGTACGTATTGAACAAGGATTGTTCGACGTACCCGACAAAGAGGCAGGCGTAGCTGGGGCCCATGCGTGTGCCCATAGCTACGCCTTGTGTTTGGAGGAAATGGGAGGAGCCAAACGTGAAGTTATTGAGGGTAAGAACCAGCTCTGCTAGGCGGAGGAGAGTGTCAGTGGCTGGGTATAGGTTGCTCCTCTGGTTGAGGAAAATACGGAGGGCTTTGAGGCCATCGTGGTGGGGGATGGAGGTGTAGAGTGACTGGACGCCCGTCCATAGTGAAGATGAGGGGGTGAGGGCCTAGAGAATGAAATGTGCGGAGGTGGCGGAGAGTGTCTGAGGTGTCTTGAACATAGGTAGGAAGGGATTTGACCAAGGGGGATAGTATGGAGTCAAGGTATGTGTAGTTGAGAGATGAGAGTATGTGGAGAGGTGGCTCAGCACTTCAACTCCCCCTCCCATTCCCAATCTGACCTCTCTGTCCTGGGTCTCCTCCATTGCCAGAGTGAGCAACACCGGAAATTGGAGGAACAGCACCTCATAAAACTGCATCCGGTGGGCATGAACATTGCATGGTATGTTAGCTTTCATTGCAAAAGGATTTGAGTATAGGAGCAGAGAGGTTCTACTGCAGTTGTACAGGGTCTTGGTGAGACCACACCTGGAGTATTGCGTACAGTTTTGGTCTCCAAATCTGAGGAAGGACATTATTGCCATAGAGGGAGTGCAGAGACGGTTCACCAGACTGATTCCTGGGATGTCAGGACTGTCTTATGAAGAAAGACTGGATAGACTTGGTTTATACTCTCTAGAATTTAGAAGATTGAGAGGGGATCTTATAGAAACTTACAAAATTCTTACGGGGTTGGACAGGCTAGATACAGGAAGATTGTTCCCGATGTTGGGGAAGTCCAGGACAAGGGGTCACAGCTTAAGGATAAAGGGGAAATCCTTTAAAACCGAGATGAGAAGAACTTTTTTCACGCAGAGAGTGGTGAATCTCTGGAACTCTCTGCCACAGAGGGTAGTTGAGGCCAGTTCATTGGCTATATTTAAGAGGGAGTTGGATGTGGCCCTTGTGGGTAAGGGGATCAGGGGGTATGGAGAGAAGGCAGGTATGGGATACTGAGTTGGATGATCAGCCATGATCATATTGAATGGCGGTGCAGGCTCGAGGGACCGAATGGCCTACTCCTGCACCTAATTTCTATGTTTCTATGAATTCTCCCAATTTTGTTAGCCCTTGCTGTCTCCTCCCCTTCTTTAGCCCTCGAGCTCCTCCTCCTCTTTTTTTTCCTTCCTTCTCCCTGCTACCCTCTATCAGTCTGAAGAAGGGTTTCGGCCCGACACGTTACCTATTTCCTTCGCTCCATAGATGCTGCTGCACCCGCTGAGTTTCTCCAGCATTTTTGTGTACCTTAGAGATAATGGAAGGTTGTTTTTTCAGACTGGAGGCCTGTAACTAGTGATGTGCCTCGGGGATCGGTGCTGGGTCCATTGCTGTTTGCGGGTTGTGTCAATTAATTAGATGGAAATGTACAAGGCATGGTTGTAAAATTTGAAGCAGTTAACTCTTTCCACTGCTTGATGAAAACAGGTTTGTAGATCCCTGACTTTCTCCTCCTGAAGTCAACAGTCAGTTCCTTGGCCGTTTTGCCAATGTTGAGCGAATGATTGCTGTTCTGGCACCATCAAATTTTCAATGCCCCTCCGGTACTTGGATTCATTATTATCCGCGATGCATCTGGCAATCGTGGTATCATCAACGGATCTAAGAATGCGATGGTGCTGCGTCTTGTCATGCTTAGTCATAAATGTAGACATAGTAGAGCGTGGAACTGAGCACACAGCGTTGAGGTGTTCCTGTGTTGATGGTTATCGAGGAGGAAGTGTTGTTGCCAATTCATCCCGACTGCCCATGAGGAAGTCGAGGTATGAGTTACAAAGGAATAAGCAGAGACCCAGTTCACGCTGCTTACTCCCACTCTCCTGGGTTTGACTCCACTGGGTCCTAGTGCCAGTCGACCCAGCCTGGTCTACCTCAGTGGCAGTTCGACTGAGTCTCCTCCCCCCACCCCCTCTAACTGTAAATCTCCTCCCCCCACCCCCTCTAACTGTGTGGCCCCTGCCCTTCCCCACCCACACCACAGCCCTCCCACCCCCCCACCACCCCCTGACCACCCACCACCACCCCCCCACCACACATCGCCTCGTCCCCACCTGCCTTCCTCCGGCCCCAACCCCCACCCCTGTCGAGTGTTCACCATCCCCCCCGACCTCCCCCTCTCCAACACCGAACGGTCCGTCCTCAACAGAGGTCTTACCTTTGTCCCCCTCCGTCCCCACCTCAATGAATTCCGCGCCCACCACGACTTGGAGCGCTTCTACCGTCGCCTCCGCCTCACAGCTTTCTTCCATGGGAAGGAGTCCTCGCCCCCCACTGATGACCCCTTTTCCCGTCTCCAACGCACCCCCTCCTCGTGGAACCCCCCTCGTGGCCAATTTCCGGCTTTAGAACTTTTTATCAATAACTGCCGTCGCGACATCAACCGCCTCAACTTCTCCACTCCCCTGTCTCACTCCAATCTCTCACCACATGAACGTTCTGCCATCGACTCACTCCGCAACAACCCAGATTTGGTTATCAAACCCGCTGACAAGGGAGGTGCCCTGGTAGTCTGGCGCGCTGATCTCTACAAAGCTGAGGCCACGCGCCAACTATCGGACACCTCCTCCTACTTACCCCTGGACCATGACCCCACTGACGAGCACCAGGCCACCATCTCCAGCACCATCACCAACTTCATCCACTCCAATGCCCTACCCGACCGAGCCTCCAACCTCATCGTTCCCCAGCCCCGCACAGCCCGATTTTACCTTCTCCCTAAAATCCACAAACCTGATTGTCCCGGAAGACCCATTGTCTCCGCCTGTTCGTGCCCCACCGAACTCATTTCCAAATACCTTGACTCCATCCTATCACCCTTGGTTAAATCCCTCCCTACCTATGTCCAAGACACCTCAGACACTCTCCGTCGTCTCCGCGCATTCAATTCTCTAGGCCCTCACCCCCTCATCTTCACCATGGACGTCCAATCACTATACACCTCCATCCCCCACCACGATGGTCTCACAGCCCTCCGGTTCTTCCTCGACCAGAGAAGCAACCCATACCCAGCCACTGACACTCTCCTCCGCCTAGCGGAGCTGGTCCTTACCCTCAATAACTTCGCGTTCGACTCCTCCCTTCCTCCAAATACAAGGCGTAGCTATGGGCACACGCATGGGCCCCAGTTATGCCTGCCTATTTGTAGGTTACGTCGAGCAATCCTTGTTCAATACATACCAGGGCCCCATCCCCAACCTCTACCTCCGCTACATCGACGACTGCTTTGGTGCCACCTCCTGCACCCGCACACAACTGACTGACTTCATCCACTTCACCACTAATTTCCATCTGGCACTGAAATACACCTGGACCATTTCCGACACTTCCCTACCATTCCTTGACCTCACTATCTCCATTGCAGGTGATAGACTTCTAACCGACATACACTATAAACCCACTGACTCCCATGGCTATCTGGACTACACTTCTTCCCACCCTGCTTCCTGTAAGGACTCCATCCCCTACTCCCAATTCCTCCGTCTACGCCGCATCTGCTCCACGGATGAGGCGTTCCACACCAGGACATCTGAAATGTCCTCACTATTCAGGGAACGGGGGTTCCCCTCCTCCACCATAAATGAGGCTCGCACCAGGGTCTCTTCCATACCCCGCAACACTGCTCTCTCTCCCCATCCCCGCACTCGCAACAAGGGCCGAGTCCCCCTAGTCCTCACCTTTCACCCCACCAGCCGTCACATACAAAAAATAATCCTCCGTCAGTTTCGCCACCTCCAACGTGACCCCACTACTCGCCACATCTTCCCATCTCCCCCCATATCTGCCTTCCGCAAAGACCGCTCCCTCCATAACTCCCTTGTCAATTCTTCCCTTCCCTCTCGGTCCACCCCCTCCCCGGGCACTTTCCCTTGCAACCGCAAGAGATGCAACACTTGTCCCTTTACCTCCCCCCTCGACTCCGTTCAAGGACCCAAGCAATCGTTCCAGATGCGACAGAGGTTTACCTGCATCTCTTCCAACCTCATCTATTGCGTCCGCTGCTCTAGATGTCAGCAGATCTATATCGGTGAGACCAAGCGGAGGTTGGGCGATCGTTTCGCCGAACACCTCCGCTCGGTCCGCAATAACCAAGCTGACCTCCTGGTGGCTCAGCACTTCAACTCCCCCTCCCACTCCACCTCCGACCACTCTGTCCTGGGTCTCCTCCATGGCCACAGCGAGCAGCACCGGAAATTGGAGGAACAGCACCTCATATTCCGTTTGGGGAGTCTGCACCCCGGGGGCATGAACATCGAATTCTCCCAATTCTGTTAGTCCTTGCTGTCTCCTCCCCTTCCTCAGCTCCCCTGCTGTCTCCTCCCACCCTCCAGCCTTCTGGCTACTCCTCCTTTTCCCTTTCTTGTCCCCACCCACCCCCACCCCCGATCAGTCTGAAGAAGGGTTTCGGCCCGAAACGTTGCCTATTTCCTTCGCTCCATAGATGCTGCTGCACCCGCTGAGTTTCTCCAGCTTTTCTGTGTAACCCCAGTTTACTGAGTTTGATAGTAAGATTAAACGAGTACTTACCAGTACGAAGTTTGATCTGTATTTTATGAGGAGTTACGGTGAGGGATTAAGTGAAGACCCCAGCTCAGTGCGCAGGTGCGGCATACTTCGAAGCAGCGGTGTGAAATCACAGAATAGACACAATATTTGAAGTAAGATAGTAAAGATCACGAGACATCAGTTTATTAGCTTGATCTGTATAATGAGGGTGGGAGCGGCGGGCACTTAATCCCTCACCGTAAATCCTCATAAAATACAGATCAAACTTCGTACTGGTAAGTACTCGTTTAATCTTACTATTTTACTTCGGAGTCACGTGAGTGATTCCGTGAAGACTTCAAAGGTCTGTGATTTCAAACCGTGTAACAGTTTTTATTTCACTCACTGCCGAAGTTTATGAGGGAGGAAGTGTTATCGTAATCAACCAGTGGATCTGCTTTCAAAAGAAACAGAAAGGTATTTGTTAACAATAACAACGTAACAGAGCTCCTCTGAGCTTAAATTAATATTGCAGTTTGTAATATTCTCCTGCAATTAAATCAGGTTTATCAACGGTTTATAATAAAAAATGTTCTGAACGCGGTTCCCTTGACCATTCTGCTGTATTGAAAATGTGGTCAACCGGGATGTCCATTCGTTCAGCCGCTGATACCAATGCTGCCCTAGTGGAATGGGATTAAATGTATTATTATCTATTCCGGCAGCTTTCAGTACCTGTTTGAGCCACCTTGGAGTGGTTTGGCTCGTACCCCGTTTTGGGTTACTGTGGTTGACCCATAGGCTTTCCTCTCCCTCTAAGATAGTGGGTTGTGTCTATATATAGTAGTAGATGGGTCACCACACTCAACCTGGACTCTGGTGGGTAGGCCCGGAATCCCACCAGTGAATCGGGCGTTCCTGGTCCATATAGCCATATAACGACTACAGCACGGAAAACACAGGCGATCTCGACCCTGCTAGTTCGTGCCGAATCCATATACCTGCGAGTTAGATTTTACCAGACCTAAATATGAACTTGATGCGTCTGGGGTAATCACCATGTATCCAGTCTAGTTTATGGAGTGACCGGACTCTTTGAGCGTGTACGAGAGCCATAAGCATGAGCCTTTTTTAAAACATAGATTAAGCAAGCTGAGGGATCTGGCTGGTGCCATTCTCTGAGGTATGTCAATATCACACCAATATCCCATACATGAGTATATACCTGGGTGTTTGGGGCTTATATTATAGTTGCCCTTCATAAGTTTATCTTCAGTGGATGGGATCCCATGCTCTGCTGACATGCGGTTTTAGATAAGCAGATAAGGCGCTCCATGCTGTATTTACGGCACTGTAACTCACCTTTTAGTCATGGTGTAGATGTTCCAGGAACTCCAATACGTCAGTGGTTGAATAGTTCGTTGTCCCTGCGTCGTGGCAGTATTTTACCCATGTTAGCTTTTAGTGACTGTTCGCAGGGATGCCGACATGGTGGTAATGGTCCCTTTGGATAATCCCAGTCCCTGGTAAGGTCTATTCAAAACCTGCACCCAGGAGTTTGATGTTTCCCTGGCATGGGTGGCTTATGCCTGATACTGGGTTGAGTCAGCAACCATGGTCCACTAGGGAAATCCATAGGTGACTCGCCCACCGTGTCGTGATGAACTGGGAACCATGGCTGTAGGCCGGTCGGGCACGTTCAATATCTCGGAGACAGATCCCATCTGTATTGCGAAGTGCCCGACGGATGAGGCAGAAGGGAGGAAGGCAAAGCAGAAATTCCCCCTTCCAGCGTATAGGCATCTATCGCTGCTGCCTCTAATCTGGTTCCTAAGTCACATACATGGGTTACTGGTGATTCCGTCTTGTGCAACCTAATTGATATCTGGCTTTCAAACTGCTTAATAAATTTAGCAGATATTTTGGGTTATGACATCTATTCAATGTAATCATAAATTGTACCCCGTGACATGGTGTCTCCTACTGTGTTCTAGCTTCCTAGGACATAGGCAGCTGATAGTTAAAATGTCTTTTGACACACCATTGACAGATTTGTTTGACCAATTTGTTGCACAATAATGATTATTATGCTCCCCATATGGTTGATATAAGCCACCACCATAGTATTATCAATCCGTAACCACATATGTACGTGCTGCATTTGAAATGCATATGCTTTTTAGCCCAATAGGCGATCACCAATCCCAAGAAGTTGATGCCCGGTATGTGTAGTAACGATGTTTGTGACTTGGTCCATCTGTTACCTGTGCTGGATATGGAGTTTAGTTGCTCCCCAGCCTAAAGTACTGGCATTGGTTTTTAAAAATAACCAAGTTGGGATTGGTGATGATAATAGGGCTGAAAAGTATGCCAAATATATGTCTGCCCACCACCTTAATTGTGATATAGCTTCAGTGGGTACATTCATGATTTGATTATAGTGACCCAAGTGTCTTCGCAAAGTAACAGTCATATGGACGGAATTGTTATTGAAGCCCAGATAATCCTTGGTAGTAACGCTTCAATTCTGGTTTATCTGGGCGTGGGATGAACCTCAGCTTTAGGGAGCTGTTTCGTAGCTAGAACTGCTCCACAGCTAATTCCTTTGTTTCCCCTAATATGAGGATATCATCCAATATGTGCCATGATTATGCTTGTTTTCTTAATATTTTCATGGCCATTTTTAATAGTTTAGGGCGGAGGTTTAGACCATATGAAATGCTATATGCTCCCATGGTTGCCCTAACCGGGATATCCATGATCCAGGTAAATATATTTAGGTATCTATAATGATCCTAGTGTATGGTATAAGATAGTTAGCATCTCCCATATCAATGCTCCCCATAGGTATCCTAGGGAGATCAGATGTCTGGCAGTGACAAAACTCCACCTCCATCTTAAAGTGGATATACTCAACAGATTTATTTAGTGATATTAGATCAATGATGATGCTACATTCATCATCTTTTATAGTTTTGGTGAATATATTCGATACAAATTCCAATCCGTTTAGTAATGTGCCTGTTTAGTTCAGCTTGCCTTCTCACTTCTCTTTTCTTAGAGGGAGAAACAGCCCTTTGGGCGCATTGCTGAACTGGCAGTAAAATGCCCAATTTGAATTCGTTTTTATCCTCTAATGCTGTTGAGTATATTTTGGTTATTTGTGACAGCATCCCATGCTTAGCCCACTCCCCATGCAGTTTAGTAGAACACCCTTGTTTTAGTGTAAACTGGGAGGAACCAGACTACCTACCTCCATGCTTGTTGTTTTTCATGAAGGCGTAGTTTGCTGGTATGCTGGTGCTGTCGGTGGGGCGGCGCATCTTCCCACGGCTCCGCTCTGGGCCCCATCTAAAAAGAACTATGGGGATCTGCAGCGGTCACCAGGCTTTCACCAGTCCTTGTTTGATATTGCTGGTGGATGCCGAGGGGTGCTGCCAGCTGGGTGTTGGATGTGATGTCCTGCTCGTCCCATAGCCTGCTCCCTCTTCCCCGCAGCAGCGGTTTGCATAGCCCCATATATTCGGGGTTGCGGGCAGGTCTATATGCACCATCGTTCAGTCGAGTATCCCAAATATGGGAACATCTTAGGCGTCAGCACCAAAGGCGAGCAAAGGTGGTAACATCTTGACCTTCTGTAGAATTCGCTGCTTGTCTGTGAGTCTACGAGACCCAGCTGCCTGCGGATTTGCCTCTGGAAAGGCCTGTTCCTGCAGGGCTTTTGTTGGGAAGATGGTCGCGTGGAGGAGCCATGTAGTGGCCCACGACACCCAGTGGCTCTTCCTGATCCTGCTCCCCTGGCATACTGCTGTTCTCGTCCGCCTGCCCAGCACTTAAGCCAGCCCAGCCCTGGCCTCCTTAGCCCTTAAAAAAGGAGCATAAAGGATGCGCTAAATGGGAGGAGGCAAAGCACTCCACTCCGCTGTTGCATCAATCCCTCGACAAGGGAGATGGCTAGTGCAATAGCACTGGGGTAAGAGTCAGCTCCCTTGGCATTCAGCCAGTGCCCCTTTACACCGGCGGCACAGGGAGCGGCTCGGTGTCGAGTGAGCGGGAGCATTGAAATAGCTCCACCGCTACCGGTGGCTGCCTCCCAGATAAGGACCCTCGTGTGGAGTTGGGCAGGCAGTCCTTCTCCTGGAGGTGAACTTCATGACCTCCTCTGGCTTGGGGAGACAGACATACTCATTTTTGCTGTCTCCAACCTGTTCCAGCTTGGAGGAAGATGGCTCCTGTAGAACCTGTAAATTGGTAAGATTTCCCCTTACCTGCATGTAGAGGCTGCCTGCCGTTTTCCAGGCGGCGTTGTGGCGGTTCCCGGGCGGTGATTCTCCTGGTCAGGAGTCTGCAGGGCTGCCGGTCGGGTTTTTTAAAATTTCCCGCCGGTCCGCGGCTGTACGGAACAGCTGTTCAGCGGACCGGCATTGGCGCAGCTCCTTGCAGCGGTCCGCAGCGTTAGCGGTCCGGGTGGCACCTTGTCCCCGTCACTGTCGGCCCCACGCTGGAGTCGAAACGGGGCCCGCTCACCATGCCTCACTTTGCTCCCCCTGGAGCAAAAACCACAAGGCCCGATTAAGGTAAGTACTTACCTCTCGTCCTTGGATGCGGGAGCTAGCCCGACTCCCGCTGGCTGCCGCGTTCTGCACGCTGTGCGATTATGCCGCATGCGCACTGGAGCTGGGGTCTTCACGGAATCACTCACGTGACTCCGAAGTAAAATCATAGGTTTGCAGGGGATAATGGTATTGCACAATGAGCTGTAGTCAATGAGCAACAGCCTGAAATACACAGTGTTATTTTCCACGTGGTTCAGTGCAGAGTGGAAAGCCAGAGGGATCACATCTGCTGTTGATCTATTGTGTTCAGGCAAACTGAAGTGGGTCCAGCTCCTTATGAAGGCAGGAGCTCAAAAGCATTATAACCAAACTCTCACAGACACTGACCTTACCACAACTGAGGGGATCCACAAGAAGCACTGCCTCAAGAAGGTAGTTAATATCATCAAAGACATACACATCCCCCCTAAGCACACTCTCTTATTGCTGCTACCATTTGGAAGAATGTTCAGGAGCCTGAGAACCATTGCCTCCAGATTCAAGAACAGCATCTGCCCATCAACCATCAGGTTATTGTAGAGATACAGCATGAATGCCATAGAGGGAGTACAGAGAAGGTTCACCAGACTGATTCCTGTGTTGTCAGGACTTTCACATGAAGAAAGACTGGATAGATTCGGCTTGTACTCGCTGGAATTTAGAAAATTGTGGGGGGATCTTATAGAAACGTACAAAATTCTTAAGGGGTTGGACAGGCTAGATGCAGGAAGATTGTTCCCGATGTTGGCGAAGTCCAAAACTAGGGGTCACAGTTTAAGGATAAAGGGGAAATCTTTTAGGACCGAGATGAGAAAAACACTATTCACACAGAGAGTGGTGAATCTCTGGAATTCTCTGCTACAGAAGGTAGTTGAGGCCAGTTCATTGGCTATATTTAAGAAGGAATTAGATGTGGCCCTTGTGGCTAAAAGTATCAGGGGGTATGGAGAGAAGGCAGGTACAGGATACTGAGTTGGATGATCAGCCATGATCATATTGAATGGCGGTGCAGGCTCGAAGGGCTGAATGGCCTACTCCTGCACCTATTTTCTATGTTTCTATAAAAACAGGCCCGTCAGCCCACTGAGTCCGTGCTGGCCAACGATCGCCCATACATTAGTTCTATGTTATCCAAGTTTCACATCCTACACATTGGAGGCAATTTACAGAAGCCAATCAAACTACAAACCTGCATGCCACTGGAATGTGGGAGGAAATCGAAGCACTCGGAGAAAACCCATGCTGCCACAGGTAGAACGTACAAACTCAGTACAGATAGCACCCACAGTCAGGATTGAACCCGGGTCTCTGGTACTGTAAGACAGCAACTCCTCTGTACCACTGCACCACTGTGCTCCAATGTTCTTCAACAACACTGCACAACCCTACCTCAAAATCGAATCACTAAGTTGTTTATGCTGCAATTTATATCCAGTGCTTATGACAAATAACTCTCTTGAATCTTTCTCTTGAATCTTGCTTCAAAATAACCAATGTAAAAATAAAGCTATCGCACTCTCATAAATTTTATGTTTCACTATTTACTGATGAGGTTGCCTTCAACACAATTGATATCTGGCTTTACTTTATTCCATATCAGCTGAGATTTTTGCAACCATGCTAAATTATTTAAAACCATTATGACAAGCTGATAAACAAATGGTGCTAAATAAACTACAATTAGTGTTACATGATAGATGCATGGAGATTGTTTTTTACTGCCAGATAACTTCTCCACTGCTCTTGTCAAACAAATGTTTTGTTTAGACAACAGACAATAGACAATAGACAATGGGTGCAGGAGTAGGCCATTCGGCCCTTTGAGCCAGCACCGCCATTCAATGTGATCATGGCTGATCATCCCCAATCAGTACCCCATTCCTGCCTTCTCCCCATATCCCAGATTCCGCTATTTTTAAGGGCCCTATCTAGCTCTCTCTTGAAAGCATCCAGAGAACCTGCCTCCACCGTACACTGAGGCAGATAATTCCACAGACTCACCACGCTCTGTGAGAAAAAGTGTTTCCTTATCTCCATTCTAAACGGCTTACTCCTTATTCTTAGAAACATAGAAACACAGAAACATAGAAATTAGGTGCAGGGGTAGGCCATTCGGCCCTTCGAGCCTGCACCGCCATTCAATTTGATCATGGCTGATCATCCAACTCAGTATCCCGTACCTGCCTTCTCTCCATACCCTCTAATCCCCTTAGCCACAAGGGCCACATCTAACTCCCTCTTAAATATAGCCAATGAACTGGCCTCAACTAACCTCTGTGGCAGAGAGTTCCAGAGATTCACCACTCTCTATGTGAAAAAAGTTCTTCTCATCTCGGTTTTAAAGGATTTCCCCCTTATCCTTAAGCTGTGACCCCTTGTCCTGGACTTCCCCAACATCGGGAACAATCTTCCTGCATCTAGCCTGTCCAACCCCTTAAGAATTTTGTAAGTTTCTATAAGATCTCCTAAATTCTAGAGAGTATAAACCAAGTCTATCCGGTCTTTCTTCATAAGACAGCCCTGACATCCCAGGAATCAGTCTGGTGAACCTTCTCTGCACTCCCTCTATGACAATAATGTCCTTCCTCAGATTTGGAGACCAAAACTGTACGCAATACTCCAGGTGTGGTCTCACCAAGACCCTGTACAACTGCAGTAGAACCTCCCTGCTCCTATACTCAAATCCTTTTGCTATGAAAGCTAACATACCATTCGCGTTCTTCACTGCCTGCTGCACCTGCATGTCTACTTTCAATGACTGGTGTACCATGACACCCAGGTCTCGCTGCATCTCCCCTTTTCCTAGTCGGCCACCATTTAGATAATAGTCTGCTTTCCTGTTTTTTTACCACCAATATGGATAACCTCACATTTATCCACATTATACTGCATCTGCCAAACATTTGCCCACTCACCCAGCCTATCCAAGTCACCTTGCAGTCTCCTAGCATCCTCCTCACAGCTAACACTGCCCCCCAGCTTAGTGTCATCCACAATCTTGGAGATATTGCCTTCAATTCCCTCATCCAGATCATTAATATATATTGTAAATAGCTGGGGTCCCAGCACTGAGCCTTGCGGTACCCCACTATTCACTGCTTGCCATTGTGAAAAGGACGCGTTTACTCCTACTCTTTGCTTCCTGTTTGCCAGCCAGTTCTCTATCCACATCAATACTGAACCCCCAATGCCGTGTACTTTAAGTTTGTATACTAATCTCTTATGTGGGACCTTGTCGAAAGCCTTCTGGAAGTCCAGATATACCACATCCACTGGTTATCCCCTATCCACGCTACTAGTTACATCCTCGAAAAATTCTATAAGATTCGTCAGACATGATTTACCTTTCATAAATCCATGCTGACTTTGTCCAATGATTTCACCACTTTCCAAATGTGTTGCTATCCCATCTTTAATAACTGACTCTAGCAGTTTCCCCACTACCGATGTTAGACTAACCGGTCTGTAATTCCCTGTTTTCTCTCTCCCTCCCTTCTTAAAAAGTGTGGTTACATTAGCTACCCGCCAATCCTCAGGAACTACTCCAGAATCTAAAGAGTTTTGAAAGATTATTACTAATGCATCCACTATTTCTGGAGCTACTTCCTTAAGTACTCTGGGATGCAGCCTATCTGGCCCTGGGGATTTATCGGCCTTTAATCTATTCAATTTACCCAACACCACTTCCCGGCTAACCTGGATTTCACTAAATTCCTCCAACTCCTTTGACCCGCGGTCCACTGGTATTTCCCGCAAATTATTCATGTCTTCCTTAGTGAAGACGGAACCAAAGTAGTTATTCAATTGGTCCGCCATATCCTTGTTCCCCATGATCAACTCACCTGTTTCTGACTGCAAGGGACCTACATTTGTTTTAACCAATCTCTTTCTTTTCACATATCTATAAAAACTTTTGCAGTCAGTTTATATGTCCCCTGCCAGTATTCTTTCATAATCTATTTTTCCTTGCCTAATTAAGCCCTTTGTCCTCCTCTGCTGGTCTCTGAATTTCTCCCAGTCCTCCGGTGTGTTTCTTTTTCTGGCTAATTTGTACATATCATCCTTCGCTTTGATACTATCCCTGATTTCCCTTGTTATCCACGGATGTACTACCTTCCCTGATTTATTCTTTTGCCAAACTGGCCAAACTCTTAAAGTGTGGCCCCTGGTTCTGGACTCCCCGAACATCGGGAACATGTTTCCTGCCTTTAGCGTGTCCAAACCCTAAACAATCTTATATGTTTCAATGAGATCACCTCTCATCCTTCTAAATGCCCGAGTGTACCAACCCAGCTGCTCCATTCTCTCAGCATATGACAGTCCCACCATCCCGGGAATTAACCTTGTAAACCTATGCTGCACTCCCTGAATAGCAAGAATGTCCTTCCTCAAATTAGGGGACCAAAACTGTACACAATACTCCAGAT
Organism: Leucoraja erinaceus; assembly: GCF_028641065.1. Taxonomy (NCBI): domain Eukaryota; kingdom Metazoa; phylum Chordata; class Chondrichthyes; order Rajiformes; family Rajidae; genus Leucoraja; species Leucoraja erinaceus. The sequence goes on from NC_073378.1 coordinate 10,448,335, forward strand.
GTGGTTTCACTAGGGCTCTGTACAAATGCAGAAGGACCTCTTTGCACCTATATTCAATTCATTTTGTTATAAAGGCCAACATGCCATTCGCTTTCTTCACTGTCTGCTGTACCTGCATGCTTACTTTCATAGATTGATGTACAAGGACCCCCGATCCCATTGTACTTCCCTTTTTCCCAACTTGATGCCATTTAGATAGTAATCTGACTTCCTGTTTTTGCTACCAAAGTGGATAACCTCACATTTATCTGCATTAAACTTCAGCTGACATGCATCTGCCCACTCCCACAACCTGTCCAAGTCACCCTGCACTCTCATAGCATCCTCCTCACAGTTCACACTGCCACTCAGCTTTGTGTCATCTTCAAATTTGCCAATGTTGCTTTGAGTCCCTTCATCCATAACATTGATGTTTATTGTAAATAGCTGTGGCCCCAGCACCGAGTCTTGCGGTACTCCACTAGTCACTGCCTGCCATTCTGAAAGGGACCCAAAATCCCTACTCTTTGTTTCCTGTCTGCCAACCACTTCTCCATCCATGTCAGCACTCTACCCTCAATACCATGTGCCCTAATTTTGCCCACTAATTCCCTATGTGGGACCTTATCAAATGCTTTCTGAAACTCCAGGTATACTACATCCACTGGCTCTCCATTGTCCATTTTCCTAGTTACATCTTCAAAAAATTTCAGAAGATTAGTCAAGCATAATTTCCCCTTCACAAATCCATGCGGATTCGATGCTGTTGCTGCAATCCAAATACAAGATACAAGATACAAGATACATTTAATTGTCATTTGGACCCCTTGAGGTCCAAACGAAATGCCGTTTCTGCAGCCATACATTACAAACAAATAGACCCAAGGCACAACATAATTTACATAAACATCCATCACATCGCTGTGATGGAAGGCCAAATAAACTTATCTCTCCAGTGCACTCTCCCCCCCCCGATGTCAGAGTCAAAGTCAAAGCCCCCGGCTGGCGATGGCAATTGTCCCACGGCCATTAAAGCCACGCCGGGTGGTGCGAGGTCGCACACCGGGTCCTGGTGTTAGAGCCCCCGGCGTGCACTCGCAGAGTCCTGCGGCCATTCCAAGCCGCGCGGGGCGATGATGTAAGGCCCCGCTCCAGGAGCTCTTCGACCCCACAACTCAGGCGGGAGAAGTCGCCGTTGCGAGAGCCCTGAAAAGCGGTCTCCCTCCAGGGACCCGCGGGCTCCCGGTGCCGCCGTCAGCAGACCCGCAGTTGCAGCCTCCGACTCTCCGGTCGGGCCGCAGCAGCAGCAGCAGCAGCGCTCCTCCACCGCTCCACCCGCTCCGGACTCGGCCAGCTCCGTGACCGTGAGGTGAGTCGTCGGCACCAGAGTCCCCAGTCTCTTCCTGTTGGAGGCCGCTCCTCATTGCAGCCCCAACGATAACGGAGACCCGACGAGAAAAGGTCGGGTCTCCCTTGCAGGGAGAGATTTAAAAGTTTCCCCCCCCCTCCCTCCCACCCCCCCCCACCCCCCACACACACACACACCCCAACAAAAAATAACAAAAACTACATAAAAACATAGACAGAAAATAATAAAACGCGGACGGGCTGCAGAGGCCGCTGCTGACAAGAGTCGCGCCGCCCACCGGAAATATCATATTTGTGAGGGAAATATTCGGCTATCTCACCTTTTATAATTGACTCCAGCATCTTCCCCACCACCGAGGTCAGGCTAACTGGCCTATAATTCCCTGTTTTCTCTCGCCCGCCTTTCTTAAAAAGTGGGATAACATTAGCTACCCTCCAATCCCCAGGAACTGATCCTGAGAATAGAACATTCGAAAATTATCACCAATGCATCCACAATTTCTAGAGCCACTTCCTTAGGTTCCCTGGGATGCAGACCATCAGCCCCTGGGAAAATATCAGCCTTCAGTCCCATCAATCTATCCAACACCATTTCCTGCCTATTGTGGATTTCCTTCAGTTCCTCCATCACCCCAGATCCTCTGGCCACTACAATATCAGGAAGATTGTTTGTGTCCTCCTTAGTGAAGACAGATCCATAGTACCTGTTCAACTCATCTGCCATTTCCTTGTTCCCCATAATAATTTCACCTTTTTCGGTCTTCAAGGGTCCAACTTTGGTCTTAACTAATTTTTTCCTCTTCACATACCTAAAGAAGCTTTTACTATCTTTATATTCTTGGCTAGCTTACCTTTGTACCTCATCTTTTCTCCCCTTATTGTCGTTTTAGTTACCTTCTGTTGTTCTGTAGTTTAGTTTAGTTTAGTTTAGTTTAGTTTAGTTTAGTTTAGTTTAGTTTAGTTTAGTTTAGTTTAGTCTGCCCACTGTGTCTGCATCGACCCTGCACAAAACCTGCAGTTTTGGTCCCCTAATTTGAGGAAGGACATTCTTGCTATTGAGGGAGTGCAGCGTAGTTATTTCCTGGGTTAATTCCAGGGATGTCGGGACTGCCATATGCTGAGAGAATGGAGCGGCTGGGCTTGTATACTCTGGAGTTTAGAAGGATGAGAGGGGACCTTATTGAAACATACAAGATTATTAGGGGTTTGGACACGCTGGAGGCAGGAAAAATGTTCCCGATGTTGGGGGGAGTCCAGAACCAGGGGCCACAGTTTAAGAATAAGGGGTAAGCCATTTAGAACAGAGACGAGGAAACACTTTTTTCACACAGAGAGTTGTGAGTCTGTGGAATTCTCTGCCTCAGTGGGCGGTAGAGGTCGGTTCTCTGTACACTTTCAAGAGAGAGCTAAATAGGGCTCTTGTAGATAGAGGAGTCAGGGGATATGGGGAGAAGGCAGGAACGGGGTAATGATTGTGGATGATCAGCCATGATCACATTGAATGGCGGTGCTGGCTTGAAGGGCCTAATGGCCTACTCCTGCACCTATTGTCTATTGTCTATTGACCAGCGATCCCCATGCATTAACATTGCCTTACACACACTAGGGACAATTTTTACATTTACACCAAGCCAATTAACCTACAAACCTGTACGTCTTTGAAGTGTGGGAGAAAACCGAAGATCTTGGAGAGACCCAATGCAGGTCATGGGGAGAACATACAAACTCCGCACAGACAAGCACCCTTAGTCTGGATCGAACCCGGGTCTCTGGCGCTATAAGGCAGTAGCTATCGCTACGCCACCATGCCGTCCTGAATGGTCTAAATGGATTATTTTACGTTTTTCCTGATTGTTGTGCTCCTTTTTCTTAATTCCCTTGTGTTAAGTTTAGTTTTGTACATTCCCCAATTATGAACTTTTCATCATTCTTCAAACTTTCTAAACTTGGTTTAGCTTGTATTAAATTGTCGCCTTAGTGCTATCTCAAATTTAATTGAGAACAGTAAGGAATGAAATTGAACAGAAGCCTTACCATCTGTTTTTGAAATAACTCTGGTTTGCATGGTTGAATTTTGAACATATTACCCTTAAAGGTCCTGAAATGACTGCTTTGAAGAGGACACATTTTCACCATGAATGCTTCAAATGCAGGCATTTCCAGCTGAGAAAATGCTTCAAAAATTCAGATGCTCACCTCCCTCATGTATCACCTGATATTCAAAATACAGCAATCTAGCCTCATACCATTGAGTCCGAGGATGTGTCCCAACACAAAACATCACCTATCCACGATCTCCTGAGATGCTGCCTGACCCGTTGAGTTACTCCAGCACAATTTGTCTTATTTAGTAAACCACCACCTGCATCTCCTTGTGCCTCCAGCCTCGTATCTCCTGAGATGAAGAAATATCACAGCAAAAATCATGCAGCATGTTACATCATTTTATAGAGCAATTAACGTTAACTCCCTCCTTCGCTACACAAACAATAAGCAGTCGTATCACTTGTGACACTAAATCGAGGCTGGCAAACAGATTTTTTGAAGACAAGCACCCTATTTGTGCTGTAAAGCTGTGATACAAGTGAGATAGAATTGGAGCTTGGCACGGACCTAAAGCTGACTATCAATCCCTTTTTGCTTCAATGCATAACCAATGCATCTAATTTCAAGTCATCTGTTTCCAGATGCTGGTGGCGGGGCAGTATGGAGATTAGAAGAGTTTGGAGCTGGGGTGTGCTAGGGGGAGGTCAGGATACATTTTCAACTATACACTGCTCTGTGGGTTGAAAATAAACAGCAATCACCATTTGGGTGCACTGCTCAGCTTTTATCAAGATGCTAATCCATTTGGCACAAGACCTCCGACTTGGGTTTGAGCATCAGAATTGGCACCTTAAAGCAGAAATGATGCTCTTTCATTTCCAATAGCTGGCACATCTAGTTGGAGAGCCCCATTAAGGAGCATATTTATTTACTGTTTGTTTCGGGAGAGTCTTTACTTAACTAAACAGCCAAATACATCTGACTCAAGGCTCGCTATATCATTAAAGGGAGCTCTCTGGGCAAGGCCAGCTGTTGTGTTACATGAAGATTTATTTCCTTCACGTTTAGTTACAGCTGCGTTTAAAAACAAATAGCAGGATTTTCATTCAAATTTACCACTCGTTCCAAAATGAATTTCAGCCACACAACAGGAAAGCAATCTTTTCAATTCTACTGACACAACACTTTTCCAACTACTCCGTCTCCCCCATATTCCACACAAACATGACCCAAATGATAACTGACACTGACTTGACAATTGACACCAAATGCTGGAGTAAATCAGCGAGTCAGGGAGCATCTCTGGAGAAAAATGATGGGTGACCCTTCTTCAGAGTGAAAGTAGAGACCAAATCAGGGCTGGCAACAGATGACCATATTGGACCACTGTTGCCTGGGGTAGAGGTGATAATGAGAGAGATACAGGGATGCGAACAGTGGAACTAGTAGGATAACTAGGGTGGGGCGAGAGGGAATGCAGGGGTTACTTGAAATTTGAGAAATCAACTGTTATACCATTGGGTCATAAGCTGCCCAGGCGAAATATGAGGTGTTCTTCCTCCAATTTTTTTTTTTGTTTGTTTATTTTATTAGATGTTAATACAGTACAAAACAGTACAGTGGAACCTAATTTTAGGTGCCAACTATGTCATACCGTAATCCATTCTATGTACAACCTCTAGTTTTATGTTATGATGTGGTGCGTGGGTCTCAAAAGGAGGCACGAAGTCCAGTGTTTGAGAAGCACCTTTATTATATTCCTCCCGGTTGAAGGGAAGACAAAACCAGAGGAAGATAGCACCCAAACCCCTGCCTTTTAAACCCTCCGGCTGAGGGCCACCTCCGGACTGCACCACTCCTGTGCCGAGGGGTTCGGCAGTATAATGGCACGACCCTTAGGAGCCGCCACAATGAAAAGGAAGTAAGCAAGACAAGAAAAAGAAAACAATAGAAAGAGGGAAAAGTGGAAAAATAGATGGTAGAGAATAGAAAAATGTGAAGTGTGTATATAAAAAATAAAAAAGAAAAAGAAAAAGTGGGAAGTAGAAATAGAAGAGAAGACCCCTTAAAAGAGAATTTTTCAAATCTGTATTCGGAGATGTAGATCTATCCACGTCATGAACTGAAATCAGCAATCCTTACGGTACCGCTGCATCACATGATTCCAAAAAGTCGATGAAAGGAGACCAACTCCTTAAGAATTGGTCATATTTATCTATTAGTCGGAGTCTCATTTCTTCAAGGCATGCTATGTCCATCATATTCGTAATCCAAATTTTAACAGTTGGTATGGTTGTATTTTTCCAAAATTTAAGTATCAATTTCTTTCCAATTATTAACCCATAATTAAAAAGAACATTTTGGTCTTTTCTTCCTGTTGCCTGGGGTAGAGGTGATAACGAGAGAGATACAGGGATGCGAACAGTGGAACTAGTAGGATAACTAGCGTGGGGCGAGAGGGAATGCAGGGGTTACTTGAAATTAGAGAAATCAACTGTTATACCATTGGATCGTAAGCTGCCCAAGCGAAATATGAGGTGTTCTTCTTCCAATTTGAGTGTGACTTGCCAATGTCCCGAAGTGATGCACCATTATGAGACGGCCTGTCTACTAAAGATAGATACAAAAAGCTGGAGTACCTCAGCGGGACAGGCAGCATCTCTGGAGAGAAGGAACAGGTAATGTTTCGGATCGTGACCCTTCTTCAGATAGTGACTGTGAAGCATAGAAACATAGAAACATGGAAATTAGGTGCAGGAGTAGGCCATTCGGCCCTTCGAGCCTGCACCGCCATTCAATATGATCATGGCTGATCATCCAACTCAGTATCCCGTACCTGCCTTCTCTCCATAACCCCCTGATCCCCTTAGCCACAAGGGCCACATCTAACTCCCTCTTAAATATAGCCAATGAACTGGCCCCAACTACCCTCTGTGGCAGAGAGTTCAGAGATTCACCACTCTGTGTGAAAAAAGTTTTTCTCATCTCGGTTTTACAGGATTTCCTCCTTAGCCTTAAGCTGTGACCCCTTGTCCTGGACTTCCCCAACATCGAGAACAATCTTCCTGCATCTAGCCTGTCCAACCCCTTAAGAATTTTGTAAGTTTCTATAAGATCCCCTCTCAATCTCCTAAATTCGAGAGAGTATAAACCAAGTCTATCCAGTCTTTCTTCTTAAGACAGTCCTGACATCCCAGGATCAGTCTGGTGAACCTTCTCTGCACTCCCTCTATGGCAATGATGTCCTTCCTCAGATTTGGAGACCAAAACTGTACGCAATACTCCAGGTGTGGTCTCACCAAGACCCTGTACAACTGCAGTAGAACCTCCCTGCTCCTATACTCAAATCCTTTTGCAATGAAAGCCAACATACAATTCGCTTTCTTTACTGCCTGCTGCACCTGCATGCCTACCTTCAATGACTGGTGTACCATGACACCCATTTTCTATGCTGCCTGACCCGCTGAGTTACTCCAGCTTTTTGTGTTTATAACTTTGTATTAAACCAGCATCCGCAGTTCCTTTCTACACATGACATCTGTCCACTCTTCTTGCTGAATCGTGTTGTTTTGTGTTCACTGATTCCAATTCAAAATGACTTTGTAATTGATATCCTTCTCAATGACAGAAAGGGAAATTGTTATGTCAATCACTTTATCCCGCATGTGAATCTCAGGTATTTATGCTGCCCTGAGAGTTGATGACAGGTAAATAAAATCCCTTGCCTTGAACATAGTCAACAACTGAGCCTCTGGAGCCATCCTGGATAAAGAGTTCCAAAGATGTGATTTTCAAATTTGTTCTTTTCTCTGTCCTGAACAGCTGATGTTTGACTTTGAAATGGTGGTCCCAGATCAGGACAGCAGAAGCATCAACTCCACAACCATCCCTCCTATCTTCCTGTGTTTCACCAGAGGCTGGTGGGTATGTGGAACGAGTATATGGAACCAGATGAGATAGTTGAGGCAGTACTGTAACAACATTTAAAAAGCATTTGGACGGCAACATGGAAAGGAAAGGTTTAGAGGGAAATGGGTCAAATGTGGGCATGTGGGACTAGTGTGGATGAGGCACATAATTCTTCTCATCATAGAATTATGAGAGGTATTAATAGGGTAGTCAGTCAGGACCTTTCTCCAAAGGTGGAATGTCAAAAACCAGTGGACATTGCTTAAAGATGAGAGGGATAACATTTAAAGGAGATGTACGGGGCAAGTATTCTTGCAGAGTGGTGGGATGCCTGGAATACTAGGAAAGTGGCATTTAAGAAGTGTTACAATAGGCACATGGAAATAGAGGGATATGGATCATGTACAGGCAGATAAGAGTTGGTCTTGCCATCATGTTCGGCATAGACACTATGGTCTAATGGACCTCTTCCTGTGCTGTTTTGTTTTATGTTTACGTTATGATAAAACATTTCTTGCCATTTTTTGGAACATCGAGGCAGGTTTGAGGAGCCACATGGACTACGCCTGCTTCCATTTCTTATGTTCATGTTCTTGTATTTAGGCCACGGCTCCTTGCATGAGAGAGATCACCTTTTCACCTTCTGTGAGGAAAGTAGCAGCGAGAACTGTCCAATATTAATTTTTAATTTTTAAACAAAATTCCCCATCAGTGTAACACATTGCCATGCTTAGAAGAAATTAAATTTAAGTTAAGATAGTGGAAATGGAAAAGAAAGAGAATGCTTTCTGAAAAACCATTAAGAAATCATTTTTGGCATTTAACAGTGGTGCAAGTTTCGGAAGCCATCGTAATGTTATTGTGTGAGCCTGAACTAGTTCACTTCAGTGGTGTACCCTTGTGGCAAAACATTGCTTTCTGTGTTTGTTTCTCATTTGCAATTCACTGCTGCTGAGATTGATTTCTTCCCATGGTGCGAATCTGGTATCACATGAGCAAATCTGGTCACATTTTTAATGCTCCATTCATGTTTAATTAAATCATTTTTTTTTTGTGCGTTTAAATGTCTATGATGTTACAGCAACCAAGTACATTGCATTCTTAAGGGGTTGGACAGGCTAGGTGCAGGAAGATTGTTCCCGATGTTGGGGAAGTTCAGAACAAGGGGTCATAGTCTACTTTAGCAAGATTCTGTTCTCTGTTGTCAAAGGAAAAATGGCAATCGTAAAACATTCGTCACAGTTTAAGGATAAGGGGGGAATCTTTTAGGACCGAGATGAGAAAAACATTTTTCACACGGAGAGTGGTGAATCTGTGGAATTCTCTGCCACATAAGGTAGTTGAGGCCAGTTCATTGGCTATATTTAAGAGGGAGTTAGATGTGGCCCTTGTGGCTAAAAGGATCAGGGGGTATGGAGGGAAGGCAGGTACAGGATACTGAGTTGGATGATCAGCCATGATCATATTGAATAGCGGTGCAGGCTCGAAGGGCCGAATGGCCTACTCCTGCACCTATTTTCTATGTTTCTATTTGTACATCACCAGACTTGTGCCTATGATGATAAACATGACTTCAATTGACATGATTTGGTGCATTAGGGTTAAGTGTAGAGACGGAAATAATGTGTACACTGGTGCACATGAACAAAACCGATGGGTTAATTGACACAGGTATGCAACATTGTCATAAAGACACGAGATAGGGCATTCAGAGCACCTTTACCTGGAGGACAGCATCAATGATTGAGTGGGAGAGATTGAGGCAAATGTTATAGTTGCATTGAATGAATGAGAACCTAAAAAGAGCAGAAGGAAATATAGGAGGTAGACACAAAATGCTGGAGAAACTCACCGGGTGAGGCAGCATCTATGGAGCGAAGGAATAGGTGACGTTTCAGGTCGAGACCCTTCCTCAGACTGAAGAAAATATTGGGCTATTTTGAATAGTCAGGAAAAGCAAGCAAGAATGGGAGGGGTTGGTTCAAGAGGAGCATACATTTCAGCAGTAGCTAATTGACTTTCCTGCGTTATATAATTATGCAAATCAATGTTAAAATCATCATTATACTTTAAGTACTTCCCATTAGGTGCAAATTGCCAGTACTACAATAACATATGCGTGTTCCATTGGTGTTCATTTTGGCCCCATAGTTTGAGCTATAAATGCACCAGCAGCAACCCTGGTATAATAATAATAATAATAATAATAATAATAATAATAATAATAATAATAATAATAATAATAATATAATAAACTTTATTACGGACTCGAGGTCCAGACAAGGGGCAACATTACATAAAAAATGCATTGCATATTAAAAAATATCATAGAGTACATATAACATCTTAGAATATCACTTACAAAAGCATCATGAATTATATATTTTTTAAAACATAATACATAAGTTAAAAATCCAGATTAAAAGAATGATCAATGTCCTACAACGAGACAATGATACCAGTGTCTCCACTGCTGGGATTCGTAGCGTGTAATGCTAACCCTTATGTTTGACAAGGCCACAATAATTACATTTTTAGAGTCATTTATCCTCCAAATGAATTTATACATGTGATTTCTTAGGATAGCTTCTAAAGTACTGACTCCTGCAGCCACAAATATATTATTGGCACTACACCATCTAGATTTCCTTAGCAGTGTTCTCATGGCATCGTTATATGCCACCTTTAGTCTCTGCAAACTTGTCTTTCCAAAGTTCAACCACAGGTGTGCAGTGTAGAGTGGTGTGCAGTATGCTCTAAATAGCGACATCTTCACCACATCTTCACACGCACCAAATTTGCGCAAGGGAATATTCGCCTGTACATACAGCATGCGTCGTTGCCTATAAATATCCTCATCATCTGTCTATTTCCATTGTTTGTTTGTACTTTAATATAATATCTATTTCCATTGTTTGTTTGTACTTTAAACACTAATCCGATGTTATATTCTCTGTAGATTCACGTATCGCTACGTGTATCTGTGGGACTGCTGATACTGCACGGAAAATAAACACAGGATAAGAGACTGGCAGGGTGAAACACGGCTGAAACTTAGATGAACAGTCCTCCTGTCATCATCAAATTACATCCGGTGGCGCTGTTGATGACTGCCTCCTCCTACAGTCTGTTTGTCTTTTTATCTTTTTTATTTTTAGTTGTTTAAAGTATGTTTTTAGAAGGTTTTTTTTTGTATTTTATGTGGGGGAGGGGGTAGGGTAAGGGGGAACCGTCTTTCAGTCACTTCTTGGCGAGGATGCAACTATTATCCGAGTCGCGCCCTTGCCCCCCTCCTCGCAGCCTACCAACTGGATTGGCATGGCCTTTCCTGACGGGGACAGGACCAGAGCTTCAGCAGCGGCGGCGCAGCGCTGGATACATCGTGGAGCGGGCGATGCCTCACCTGGGATAGACGTTTGAGGCTCTGGAGTGTTGGGCCGGCTGCATCGACATTACAGAGCTGTGGTTTGCGGAGCTCCAAGCGCGGGTGGCGCTGACCAACATCGCGGAGTCCTGGGACCCTTTGCCGGGGGCCGCCAGCGTTGAATCTCCGCCCAGCTCGGCCTGTGAACTTCGGGAGCCGAGGACTCTGGCGGTAGGTGCCCGATTCAGAGGTCCAGGCTGCTGAGGATGTTCTTCCGTTCAACGTCGGGGCTCCATTGTGCCGGCGAGTGGGCCTGAACATTGGGCCACCCGTAGCGGTGTCTGCGGGGGGCTCGGGAGATCACGGCCACGGGTGAACATCGGGGAACATCAGCGAGGTGGTTGACTGGACTCTGGTGCCTTCCCTCACAGTGGGGAACTTTGGTGCTGCTGTGGGGATGTTTGTGTGGACTATCATGTTCTGTGTTTTTATTTGTTTTTTTTTATTCATATGACTGTATGGGAAATAGCATTTTGTTGTCTCTTACTTGAAGACAATGACAAGAAAGTTGAATCAAATCAAATCAAATCAACAACAAGGCTGAAGGCTGAAGTATCCAAGGGCCATGCTAAATCCCATGATCATACTACTCCCTTAAAAAATCATTGGTAGCTGTATGCTATTCACCCTAATAGATGTAGTGAATAATTTAAACCATATTAGTTTGCAATTTTTCCTGCAGTTGTAGCAGCTTCCAAATTCAGCAGGGGATAGAAAATGTGATTTACATATGTAGATGAAATTTGGCAAAGCTGACTCTGGTATATGGTGTTGTTTTTACCGCCTAGCTATCAGTAGGAGTGATGGTACTCCCCATCAATAACTAAATCTTTTAATATAGGTTTAAAATAACTGACAGTGATTGCAGGGCAATAATCTCAATAAGAGATTTTTTTAATCAGATCACTTAAATTACGTTCAAGTAATTTCTTGTATCCAGCACCAATGAATCATATGATTGAGTATAGAAGTTGGGATGTAATGTTAAAATTGTACAAGGCATTGGTGAGGCCAATTCTGGAGTATGGTGTACAATTTTGGTCGCCTAATTATAGGAAGGATGTCAACAAAATAGAGAGAGTACAGAGGAGATTTACTAGAATGTTGCCTGGGTTTCAGCAACTAAGTTACAGAGAAAGGTTGAACAAGTTAGGGCTTTATTCTTTGGAGCGCAGAAGGTTAAGGGGGGACTTGATAGAGGTTTTTAAAATGATGAGAGGGATAGACAGAGTTGACGCGGAAAAGCTTTTCCCACTGAGAGTAAGGAAGATTCAAACAAGGGGACATGACATGAGAATTAAGGGACTGAAGTTTAGGGGTAACATGAGGGGGAACTTCTTTACTCAGAGAGTGGTAGCTGTGTGGAATGAGCTTCCAGTGCAGGTGGTGGAGGCAGGTTCGTTTTTATCATTTAAAAATAAATTGGATAGTTATATGGATGGGAAGGGAATGGAGGGTTATGGTCTGAGCGCAGGTATATGGGACTAGGGGAGAATATGTGTTCGGCACGGACTAGAAGAGTCGAGATGGCCTGTTTCCGTGCTGTAATTGTTATATGGTTATATGGTTATATCATTAATCTTTCATCTGACTACTTTCTCCATTCCAAATCCCTTTGCTCATGTTCGCAATGAAAACTGTCTATGTAAATTTGTCACACTATGGTTATGCCTTACTCCCAATGGTCACAATGCAGTGATAGATAACTATTACTAGTGAACAGCTACCAAAATGCAGCTTATCCAAAATGCGAGTGGAAGTTTGTAATCTTTTTCTTCTTAAGCCCTTTGCTCCTCTGGGGAGCGTAGGCCGTTGACAAATGTCCTCAACCTCACTCAATTGTTGGCAGTTCTTTCAAGATCTCCCAAGTTGAGGCCACACTCAGACATTTCTGTCCGTAAAGTTCGTAATGGAAATCATGAAAGCATTACAAGGGTGAATCATATCATTCAGGAAAGGACTGAAACACATCCATGTTTGAGAGCCAATCAAACCTCACTCTCTTAACTCAGCTCAATGGAAAAATGCATTCCTTCTCTTCAGAGATGCTGCCTGACCCGCCGAGTTACTCCAGCATTTTGTGTCTACCTTCGGAAAAATGCTTTACATTGAACATGGGACAGTATAGCACAAGGACAGGCCCTTCTGCCCACAAAGGTGGACCTGGCATGGGGGAGAACAAAGGAGAACCAGGCGTGGGATAATTTGTAACATTGTCAGCACCCTTTATGTGGCTACTCTTTGTATACCTTGGGTATGCAATACAAGGACTATCACATGTGACAATAAAGTATCAATCTTCATCAACATTGAGAATGCCTGTACCAAACAAAATCTTGTATCTACCGGTGCATTATCTATATACCTTGATTTCTGGCATATACATATGTATATGTCTCCCCAAAAGCCTCTGAAATGGCACGATTGTATCTGCATCAACTACCATCCCCGGCATTCGGCCTTGGCTCCCCAAGTGGATCGAAATGGAACCTCATCAAACATTCGCAGCTGACAACGATCCCTGTTTTATTAATTAATTATGGATTGAATTAGGTTATATTCAACTACTTAATTTGGTAACTATATATCCATGTATTAATGCTACGACTACATTCCATCAATTCTGTTTGCTTTTTACATCCACATGATTTAAAACTGTTGGACATGCAGTTGTTCAAATTTGAGATTGGTGACAGACAAACAAGGGTCAAGCAAGTGCGCGGATTTAATAGAAAGTAAATGTATCTGTTGTAGTAAGATTAAAATCTAAATGTCTTCAATAAGATAGAAATCATGGATTATGCTGTTACCAAAACTAGCTGGTGGCAGCATTCAAATAAATGCAATAGGAGACAAAAAGAAAGTGGATCAAGACAAGAGAAGAGCCCCTGCCGAATGTCATGTTGATGAACATGGATAACCCACACTAACAGGGCAGAAGAGAATGTGATCTCAGTTGAAACATCTGCCTGAAATAACAAACCAAGATAGACAAAATAACATAAGGGCCACAGAATTTGCCAAGCAGAGGGTCTAAAGAAGGGTCTTGACCCGTAACAACACCCATCCATGTTCTCCAGAGATGCTGCCTGGCCTGCTGAGTTACTCCAGCATGTTGTGCCCTAATAGCCACCATCTACAGTGCTTTGTTTCTACAAGCTTGGTTATCTTTCCCGCTTGCTTGAAATTCCTTCAAAACCCTGTCTGATTTCATCTTCCTAAACCTTACGTACGCTTCTTTTTCCTTTGTGATCAAATTGCAACTTCTCTCATCATCCAAGGGTCCCTTACTTTCTATCCTTGTCCCACCTGAACTCTGGTCAGAAAATCTTTAAAATGGTGCCCAAGTGTCAATCAATCAATCAATCAATCAATCAATCAATCAATCAATCAATCAATCAATCAATCAATCAATCAATCAATCAATCAATCAATCAATCAATCAATCGACCGATCAATCAATCAATCGATCGATCGACCAATCAATCAACCAATCAATCAATCAATCAATCAATCAATCAATCAATCAATCAATCAATCAATCAATCAATCAATCAATCAATCAATCAGATTTATTCATCACATACACAATAAAGTGCAGTGAAATGAATTTGCCAGCAGCGGTACAATAAAAAAGAACACACAATGCACAATAAAAATTTAACACAAACATCCACCACAGCATTCTTCTCTATGTGGTTGAAGGCACAAAGTATAGTCAGTCCTCCTCCATTTCCCCCCATGGTCGGGACCATAACCTCCGCAGTCGGGCGGCCAGATGACAGGCCCTCTCGTGTGGAAGGTAATGTAAAGAAGTGAAGTCTGACACACTTGTAACTTTACTTATTGTTTAATGAGCACTCAGGTTAAACACAACCCAGCACTGACTACTAGCAGTCTATAACCATGCTGGAACCAAGAGAGCGAGAGAGAGATAGGGAGAGTTATTATACTTGATAACTAAGGCGTGGTTAGTGGTACTGAGGTAGCTATATTATTGGTTGCATGCATGGACCATCTACATCCTTCCCCTTAGAAATCAAAACAGGATTAGAGCCGTGGCAATGTAACAGCACAGGGCATGCGAGTTTAAGCAAAGTTGCCGTAGCGAACAGGAGGCTTGACAATGCGACCCAAACGCGTGCATACAATTACCTTCCCCCCCCCCCCCCCCCCCCATCGGAAAGAGGAGTGGGCGTAGTGGAGGCAGGCGAGAAGGTTAGAGTAGGATCAAGCGCAGGCGATGCCGGAAAGGCAGGAGGAGGAGGTGAACGCAGAGGAGGAGACGGGACCTGGACAAAACCAGGCGGCTGAGGAGGAGGAGAGGAATGCAAAGGAGGAGGATGCAGCAGAGGGGGGTGGGGGGGAAAGAGGCATGCGGGGAAAAGCAGGGAGACCGCCAGCGGCAGGCTGGAGCGGCAGCGGAGGAGCATAAGGACCCGCCGGTGCAGGCTTGGGCTTGTTCACGGCCAGTAGGTGTTGACGGCTCCGGCGATAGACAGTCCCTTCATAGTCCACCAGGTAAGATCTTAGGGAGTCAGCCATACCGACCACAGTTGCGAGGCAGGAATAGCCGGTGGTAGAGTGCATCCGAGTGACTTGGCCTGGCAGTAGATGGGACAGGGGGTGGCAGGACTTGTCGTGGGAACGCCGTTGGCTCTCATGCTTCTGGTCAATCCGCTGTTGGACAGTGGCAGGCTCGAGCACTTTGGCCTGTTGGGCGAATGGCATGGGAGGTCTGGTCATCCGCGACATTAGACGCTGGGCAGGGGAACCCATGGCAGGGTCCCGGGAGATGTTTCATAGCTTGAGTAAGCCCAGGTAAAAATCGCCGTTGGACAGGCGCAACTGCTCCAACAGAGCCTTAGCACTCCGCACAGCCCGTTCGGCCAGGCCATTGCTCTGAGGATACTCAGGGCTACTCAGGGCGTGGGTTCGTATCCCACTTCTGACACCATGTAAAGAAGTGAAGTCTGACACCCTTGTAACTTTACTTATTGTTTAATGAGCACTCAGGTTAAATGCAATCCAGCACTGACTACTAGCAGTCTACAACCATGCTGGAACCAAGAGAGCGAGAGAGAGATAGGGAGAGTTATTATACTTGATAACTAAGGCGTGGTTAGTGGTACTGAGGTAGCTATATTATTGGTTGCATGCATGGACCATCTACACGTAAGTCCGAATTGGTGCTTCCCTACCGGATACCGCGGCTTCAGGATGACGTATGCCGCAGGCCGGTGGCCGGAGCTCTTCTCCAGGGATTCCCGGTGAGGGATCCCGCTCCGGATGATAAGTAAGTGTCAGATACGGACTTACTTAATAATCCCCAGGTACTTTCCCCTACAACTGCAGGAGATGCAACACCTGTCCCTTTACCTCCCCCCCTTGACTCCATCCAAGGACACCGACCGTCTTTCCAGGTGAGGCAGAGGTTCACCTGCACCTCCTCCATCCTCATCTACTGTATCCGCTGTTCCAGGTGTCAAGTCCTTTACATCGGCGAGACCAAGAGCAGGCTCGACGATCGTTTCGCTGAACACCTCCGCTCAGTCCGCATTAACCTACCTGATTTCCCGTTTGCTCAGCACTTTAACTCCCCCTCCCATTCCCAATCTGACCTTTCTGGCTTGGGCTTCCTCCATGGCCAGAGTGAGGCCCAGCGCAAATTGGAGCACCTCATATTTCGCTTGGGTAGTTTACACCCCAGGGGATTGAACCTTGACCTCTAACCAGGTAGCCCTTGCTTTCCCTCTCTCTCCATCCCCTTCCACTTCCCCTTAGTGATAATTGTTCAAAACTCTTTAGACTCTTTAGATTTCTGGTAGTAGAAACACAGAAATTAGGTGAGGAGATTGCTTCGAGGGCCAGCAATAACTTCATCCAACTCAGTATCCCACTTTTTGAAAAGGGCCACAGGGATAGATGAACTGGCCTCAACTACCCTCTGTGGGAGAGTTCCAGACCACTCTGCGTGAAAAAAGTTCTTCTCAACGTTTTAAAGGTAGCTGTGACCCCTTGTCCTGGACTTCCCCACATCGGGACAATGCTAGTCCAAACCCTTAAGAATTTTGTAAGTTTCTATAAGTCTATCTTCTAAATTCTAGAGAGTATAAACCAAGTCTATCCAGTCTTTCTTCATAAGACAGTCCTGACATCCCAGGAATCAGTCTGGTGAACCGTCTCTGCACTCCCTCTATGGCAATAATGTCCTTCCTCAGATTTGGAGAACAAAACTGCACGCAATACTCCAGGTGTGGTCTCACCAAGACCCTGTACAACTGCAGTAGAACCTCTCTGCTCCTAGACTCAAATTTTTGCAATGAAAGCTAATATAATTCGCTTTCTTTAGTAGCATGCCTACCTTCAATGAATGGTGAGAACCAGGTCTCGCTGATGCCACCATTTAGATAATAGTCTGCTTTCCCGTTTTTTTGCCACCAAAATGGACATTTATCCACATTATACTGCTTTCAAACATTTGCCCACTCACCCACCTATCCAAGAGTCTCCTTAGTATACACCCCCCCACTTAAATCCGCAAACTTGGAGATATTGGGGGTTAATATATATTGTAAATGTGGGGATAGAGTACTGGCCTGGGGTACCCCACTAGTCACTGCCTGCCATTGTGCAAAGGACTCGTTTACTCCTACTCTTTGCTTCCTGTTTGCCAGCCAGTTCTCTATTCAATCACAATGCCAGGCAGTTTGTATACTAATCTCTATGTGGGGGTAAGCCTTCGTCAAGGCATCAGTTCCTATCCACGCTACTAGTTACATCCCCAGATTCTCAGACATGATTTACCGATGCTGACTTTGTATATTCACCACTGATTTGGATCTTTAATAACTGACTCTAGCAGACCGATGTTAGAATGTCAATTCCCCATTTTCTCTCTCCCTCCAAGTTTGGGGCTACCCGCCAATCTTGACACTACGAAACTGCCTATCTGGCCCTGGGGATTTATCGGCCCTTTAATCCATTCAATTTACCCATCACCACCACTTCTCCGGCTAACCTGGATTTCACTCCAATTTTCCCGCTGATCCCCTGGCTATTGGCCGCAAAGGGGGCAGTGTTAGCTGTGACTTCCCGGCTAGATTTCACTCAATTCCTCCAAGGATCTTCCTTAGTGAAGACGGAACCAAAGTAGCTCCGCAATCCTTCGGTGACTTGTTTGGACTACCTTCCCTGGCTGGGGAACAATTTTTGAGTTCATGGGCTTTAAAATTGCATATGGCTTTTAGAATTAATTGCAGTATCACGTCTCATACCCTCAAAGGATCAGAACCATGTTTGAATTAACAATGGTTATCCACTTTGCCCAAGGTGGCACATACAACAAGATTGCTAACTAACCCTTCCTCATTACTCAATACCCATCTAAAATAGCCTGCTCTCTCGTTGGTTCCTCTAATGTTGTAGATAACTATCCCGATTAGAGAAATCCTCTTCCTCAGCACCCCTGCCGATTTGCAACAAGACCTAACCGGGTGCATTTCTAATTTCCTGTTTGATACCATCTCCACTTCACTACTACTGTTAGGTGGCCTGCATGCAGTGTTTTGCAGCTAGCACCGGCACATCCTCCAAACTAATGTCCTTCCTTTCCATTGCGAATCAGTAACGTATGTCCTAGCATTCCCTCAAAAATATTTGAGTATCCCTGGATGTTCAGAGCCTTGGCATGTCTCCGGAGTCATTTAGCTACTGCATTTGTCCACTATTAGAATGTGCATTGAGACACAAAGTCAGGCTTGTTTTTACAACACTCTTACCCCTCATACTGGAAAAGTGGTGATTTTTGCCCTGGTTTTGCTGCCTGCACCTTGCTTTTGTTCTACCCTCTACATTGAGGAAAGAAACCCTTTCTTTTGTGGGTAATGTAACACCATAGAGGGAGTGACCAGAGAAGGTTCACCAGACTGATTCCTGGGATGTCAGGACTTTCATATGAAGAAAGACTGGATAGACTCGGTTTGTACTCGCAAGAATTTAGAAGATTGAGGGGGGATCTTATAGAAACTTTTGAAAATTCTTAAGTGGTTAAGGGAGACCAGGCTTTTAGATCGCAGGGAAGATTAGTATGTTCCCGATCAGTTGATGGGAGAGTGGCTGGCCAGGAACAATGGGTCACAGTTTCACAAAGGATAGTGGGGGAAATCTTTTGGGAGCTATTTACGATATATATTAGATGAAAGGAAAACATCTCCAAGTTTTGACACGAAAACAGTGTTAGCTGTGAGGAGGATCTAGGAGGCTGCAAGGGACTTGGATAGGCTGGGTTCTCTGGCAGATGCAGTATAAGGTAGTGTGAGGTTATCAGTTCATTAGATTATTACTGAATTTGGCCGATTAGAAAAGGGAGTTACAGACCTGTGTCATGGTACACCCATTGTGGCTGCAGCAGGGGTGAAGAAAGGTGGTATGTTAGAGAGCAAAAGGATTTGCAGGTACAGGATCTACTGAGTTTACAGGGATGATCAGCCATGTATCATATTGTTCTCCTAATCTGAGGAAAGACATTGTTGCCATAGAGGGAGTACAGAGAAGGTTCACCAGAATTCCTGGGATGGACTTTGAATGGCCTGGATAGACTCCAGTTTGTACTCGCTAGAATTTAGAAGATTATCTAGAAACTTAGAAAATTCTTAAGTGTTTCTATGTTTCCCAGTTCTCCCACAGTTCATTGGCTATATTTAAGAGGGAGTTACCATCTCTGACATGATCATATTGAATGAGGCTCGAAGGGCTGAATGGCCTACTCCTGCACCTATTATCTATGTCTATGTTTCTATGTTTCCCAGTTCTCCCACCAGTCTTACCATCTCTGACTACATTCTATCTCTGTCCCGCCCACTGCCCTGACATCAGTCTGAAGAAGGGTCTCTACCTGAAACATCACCCATTCTTCTCCAGAGATGCTGCCAGTCCCACTGTGTTACTCCAGCATTTTGTGTCTACCTTACTTACTAAATGCTGCTATGAATTTACTATTTTGGTCAAATAGTTAAATACCTTGCTCAATAAAAAAATACTTTTGGGCTTCTTTACAAACAAGCTGCATTTTATAAAAGAAGTTCTCATCTCCACGAATACAAACATTCAACATGCATAACTTGCTTTGCTTTTAGCAAGGATTTATATCAAGAGAAACTATAATGGTCATGGGTAATTCATGCCGCCTGTCAACATGATTCCTACTTTTACCTGATTAAATTGGCACCTCTTTCATTCTCGAGAAATTTACAGAACCAATGGCAAAAAGAAAAAATAAATGCATAAAATATCCAGTTCCACTCAGGATAATTTCATTTTGATCACCAGTTACTTTTCATATCTCCAACTTGCTTTCATTCTCTAAAAGCAAAGCAAGCATCATCCTGAGGCCTCAATTTTGCTGAGGGATTAACTACTTAATGCTTTAGCAGAATAGAATAATATACCCAGGCACACCCTTGAGTATCTTTAATGTCACATAACTCAAGCACAGTTTTAGCATTCTGCTTATCAAATGCTAATTGATCTCATTTTTTAGTTTATTGATTTCTTCACAGGTTGGGGCCATCACTGACAACAATTTATTTAGTGCCTATTCCTGTTGTCCAAACCAATCAACGCTTTGGTTGGTATGGAATTAGACCGGGTAAAGATGGTCGATTACCTTCCTTGAAGAACATTAGACGTCCTGAAAGGACACAATGTGCAGGAATTACTTAGCAGGTCAGGCAGCATCTCTGAAGAACATGGACAGGTGCCATCTCAGGTCAAGATCCTTCTGTAGCTGATTAAAATCCCCCAAAATCTACATTCTCTATTCCCTTCACACACGCCAATCCCAGCCCTTCTGAACGCACAGCCCTCCGCTCACTCAGAAACATTCCCAACATTGTTATCAAACCTGCCGTCATGCGAGGCGCGGCTATAATCTGGCGGACTGACCAATTCCGTGTTGAGGCTAGGCGCCAGCTCTCGGACACTTCCTCATAGCTACACCTTGACCATGACCCCATGCACCAACACCAGGCTATCGTGTCCCAATTGATTGTGATCTCATCACCTCTGGCGATTTCCCTTGCACAGCCTGCAACCTTATCGTTCCCCAGCCCCTTCTATCTCCCCCTCAAAACCCACACACTGGACTGCCCCTGGCAGACTCATTGTCCCTGCCTGTTCCTGCCCCGCTTGAAAAATTGGGAGTTTTTAGAGATCCCGATGTGTTTTCAAGATCATCTGCTATGTGTGTTCCACGGTGAAATGGTGAAATGGGGGGCAGCACGAAGGCGCAGTGGTAGAGTTGCTGCCATGTGACTGAGTGTTTTTTCTCCAGGTGCTCCAATTTCCTTCCACATTCCTAGGAGGTACAGATTTGTAGATTAATTGGCTTTTGTAAAATTGTAAATTGTCGCTAGTATGTAGGAGAGAGATAGTATTGTGGATCACTGATAGGCATGGACTCAGTGTGCCAAACGGCCTGTTTCCTCATTGTATCTTAAAACAAAACTAAATTATGATTTTACTTCGGAGTCACGTGAGTGATTCCGTGAAGATCCCAGCCCAGTGCGCAGGTGCGTCATTATCGCACAGCTGTGCAACGCGGCCAGCGGAAGTCGGCAGCTCCCGCATCCAAGAACGTGAGGTAAGTACTTACCTTAATCGGGCCTTGTGGTTTTTGCTCCAGGGGGAGCAAAGCAGCAGAGGAAGCGGCCCCCGTTCGACTCCAGCGAAGGAGCCGACAGTGGAGGGGGATAGGCGCAAACGGGACCGCACACGCTGCGGACCGCTGACAGGGAGCTGCGCTGATTGGTAACAGCAGCGGACCGGCGGGAAATTTAAAAACCCGACCGGCAGCCCTGCAGACTCCTGACAAGGAGAATCGCCGCCCGGGAACCGCTACAATGCCGCCTGAAAAACGGCAGGCAGCCTCTACATACAGGTAAGACAAAAATCTTACCAAAATTACAGGTTCTATAGGAATCAACTTCCTCCAACACTGGAACAGGTTGGAGACAGCAAAAATAAGTATGTCTGTCTCCCCAAGCCAGAGGAGGTCATGGAGTTCAAAACCTCCAGGAAAAAAGGGGCACTGGCTGAATGCCAAGGGAGCTGACACTCCTACCCCAGTGCTATTGCACTAGCCATCTCCCTTGACGAGGGATTGATGCAACAGCGGAGTTTGAGCTATGCCTCCTCCAAATTATAGCACACCCTTTTGCTCCCTCTTTTGAGGCTAGCTAAGGAGGCCAGGGCTGGGCTGGCTTAAACGCTGGGCAGGCGGACGAGAACAGCAGTATGCCAGGGGAGCAGGATCAGGAAGAGCTACTGGGTGTCGTGGGCCACTACATGGCTCCTCCACGCGACCATCTTCCCAACAAAGCCCTGCAGGAGCAGGCCTTTCCAGAGGCAAATCCGCAGGCAGCTGGGTCAGCAGACTCGCAGACAAGAGCTAAAAGCAGCGAATTCTGAAGCTCCTAACAGAAGGGTCAAGATGTCACCGCCTTTGCTCGTTTTCCACGGATCATACTCACCTGGCAGGCGAGACGCCATGATCACCAAGGTGGTTCTCCCAGGATGAGACTATCCCGTTGCACTACCAGGGTGCTGACGCCTAAGATGTTCCCAAATTTGGGATACTCGACTGAACATTGGTGCATATAAGACCTGCCCGCAACCCCAAATATAAGGGGCTATGCAAACCGCTGCTGCGGGAAGAGAGGCAGCTAAACCTGTGCGCCTCATGAGGGCAGGCCATGGAACGAGCAGGACATCGCATCCAACACCCAGCTGGCATCACCCCTCGGCATCCACCAGCAATATCAAACAAGGACTGGTGAAAGCCTGGCGACCGCTTCACATTACCCCCAAAGTTCTTTTTAGACGGGGCCCCGAGCGGAGCCGTGGGAAAATGCGCCGCCCCACCGACAGCACCAGCATACCATCAAACTAGGCCTTCATGAAAAAACAGTAAACATGGAGGTAGGTAGTCTGGTTCCTCCCAGTTTACACTAAATAAGGGTGTTCTACTAACTGCGGGGGGGGGGCATTTACACTTGTTGATAAAGCATGGGATGCTGTCACAAATAACTAAAATATACTCAACAGTATTAGTGGATAAAAACGAATTCAAATTGGGCATATTACCGCCAGTTCAGCAATGCGCCCAAAGGGCATTTTC
Organism: Leucoraja erinaceus; assembly: GCF_028641065.1. Taxonomy (NCBI): domain Eukaryota; kingdom Metazoa; phylum Chordata; class Chondrichthyes; order Rajiformes; family Rajidae; genus Leucoraja; species Leucoraja erinaceus. Next base: position 10,471,239 of record NC_073378.1, read on the forward strand.
TCCCTCTAGGAAAGAGAAGTGAGAAGGTCAAGCTGAACTAGAAAGGCTCATTACTAAACGGATCATGGGAGTAAACATGAACCATTGGAATTTGTGTCGAATATTCACCAAAACTACAAAAGATGGTGAATGCAGCATCATCATTGATCTAATATCACTAAATAAATCTGTTGAGTATATACACTTTAAGATGGAGACGGGTTTTTGTCACTGCCAGACATCTGATCTCCAAAGGATACCTATGGGGAGCATTGATATGGAAGATGCTAACTATCTTATACCCATACACTAGGATCATTATAGATACCTAAAAATTTTTACCTGGATAATGGATATCCCGGTTAGGGCAACCATGGGAGCATAGAGCATTCCCTATGGTCTAACCTCAGCCCTAAACTATTATAAATATTTAAAAAATGGCCATGAAAATATTAAGAAAACAAGCATAATCATGGCATATATTGGATGATATCCTCATATTAGGGGAAACAAAGGAATTAGCTGTGGCAGCAGTTCTAGCTACAAAACAGCTCCCTAAAGCTCTGAGGTTTATCCCACGCCCAGATAAACCAGAATTGAAGCGTTAACTACCATGGATTATCTGGGCTTCAATAACAATTCCGTCCATATGACTGTTACTTTGCCAAGGTACTTGGGTCACTATAATCAAATCATGAATGTACCCACTGAAGCTATATCACAATTACGGTGGTGGGCAGACATATATTTGGCATAGTTTTCAGCCCTATTATCATCACCAATCCCAACTTGGTTATTAAAAACCGATGCCAGTACTTTAGGCTGGGGAGCAACTAAACTCCATATCCAGCACAGGTAACAGATGGACCAATTCACAAACATCGTTACTACACACACCGGGCATCAACTACTTGGGATTGGTGATCGCCTATTGGGCTAAAAAGCATATGCATTTCAAATGCAGCACGTACAACATGTGGTTACGGATTGATAATACTATGGTGGTGGCTTATATCAACCATATGGGGAGCATAATAATCATTATTGTGCAACAAATTGGTCAAACAAATCTGGCAAAGGTGTGTCAAAAGACATTTTAACTATCAGCTGCCTATGTCCTAGGAAGCCAGAACACAGTGGGAGACACCATGTCACGGGGTAAAATTTATGATAACATTGAATAGATGTCAAACCCAAGATATCTGCTAAAGGTATTAAGCAGTTTGAAAGCCAGATATCAATTTGGTTGCACAAGACGGAATCACCAGTAACCTATGTATGTGACTTAGGAACCAGATCAGAGGCAGCAGCGATAGATGCCTACACGCTGGAAGGGGGAATTTCTGCTTTGCCTTCCTCCCTTCTGCCTCATCAGTCGGGCACTTCGCAATACAGATGGGATCTGTCTCTGAGATATTGAACGTGCCCGACCGGCCTAGACAGCCATGGTTCCCAGTTCATCACGACACGGTGGGCGAGTCACCTATGGATTTCCCTAGTGGACCATGGTTGCTGACTCAACCCAGTATCAGGCACAAGCCACCCATGCCAGAAAAACATCAAACTCCTGGGTGCAGGTTTTGAATAGACCTTACCAGGGACTGGGATTATCGAAAGGAACCATTACCACCATGTCGGCATCCCTGCGAACAGTCACCAAAAGCTAACATGGGTAAAATACTTCCACGACACAGGGACAACATACCAAACTATTCAACCACTGACGTATTGGAGTTCCTGGAACATCTACACCATAACTAAAAGGTGAGTTACAGTGCTGTAAATACAGCATGGAGCGCCTTATCTGCTTATCTAAAACAGCATGACAGCAGAGCATGGGATCCCATCCACTGAAGGTAAACTTATGAAGGGCAACTATAATAATAAGCCCCAAAAACCCAGGTATACCCATGTATGGGATATTGGTGTGATATTGACATATCTCAGAGAATGGCACCAGCCAGATCCCTCAGCTTGCTCAATCTATGTTAAAAACGCTCATGCTTATGGCTTTCGTACACGCTCACAGAGTTCAGTCACTCCATAAAACTAGACTGGATAACATGGTGATTACCCCAGACGCATCACGTTCATATTCTAGGTCTGGTAAATATCTAACTCGCCGGTATATGGGACTAGGCGAGATTATGAGTTCGGCACGGACTAGTAGGGTCGAGATCGCCTGTGTTTTCCGTGCTGTAATCATTATATGGCTATATGGACCAGGAACGCCCAATTCACTGGTGGGATTCCGGGCCTACCCACCAGAGTCCAGGTTGAGTGTGGTGACCCATCTACTACAATATATAGACACAACCCACAATCTTAGAGGGAGAGGAAAGCCTATGGGTCAACTACAGAAACCCCAAGACGGGGTACGAGCCAAACCACTCCAAGGTGGCTCTAACAGGTACTGAAAGCTGCCGGAATAGATAATAATACATTTTAATCCCATTCCACTAGGGCAGCATTGATATCAGCGGCTGAACGAATGGACATCCCGGTTGACCACATTCTCAATACGGCAGAACAGTCAAGGGAACGACGTTCAGAACATTTTTTATTCTAAACCGTTGATAAACCTGATTTAATTGCAGAAAGAATATTACAAACTGCAATATTAATTTAAGCTCAGGGGAGCTCTTTATGTTGTTATTGTTAACAAATACCTTTCTGTTTCTTGTGAAAGCAGATCCACTGGTTGATTACGATAACACTTCCTCCCTCAAAACCTTCGGCAGTGAGTGAAATAAAAACTGTTACACGGTTTGAAATCACAGACCTTTGAAGTCTTCACGGAATCACTCACGTGACTCCGAAGTAAAATAGTAAGATTAAACGAGTACTTACCAGTATGAAGTTTGATCTGTATTTTATGAGGAGTTACGGTGAGGTATTACGTGCCCTCCGCTCCCACCCTCAATATATAGATCAAACTAATAAACTGATGTCTCATGATCTTTACTATCTTATTTCAAATATTGTGTCTATCCTGTGATTTCACACCGCTGCTTCGAAGTATGCCGCACCTGCGCACTGGGCTGGGATCTTCACGTAATCCCTCACCGTAACTCCTCATAAAATACAGGTCAAACTTCATACTGGTAAGTACTCGTTTAATCTTACTATTATTTGCTAGGATTCAACAAGTGGTCATCTCCTTCCAATTTGCAGACATATTTTTAAAGTTTTTTTTTGGGAGAGAATATGTTGATATGATGAGACTGTTAATGTGAGATAATACAACTCATATGGTTGGAGCAGTTAGCTGATTCAAACTTAAGGTGTGCATGCAGCGGTCCTATTTGATTTTACTTGCTGCTGAGATGCCAAATACCTTTGGGGATATTTTTAAGGTGGAGAATGACATTTTCTTTATTAGTAAGGGTGTCAAGGGTTATAGGGAAAGGAATATGGAGAAAGAATGGAGTTGAGAGGGAATATGTCATGATTGAGTGGTGGAGTAGACTCGTTGGGCCAAATGGCCTAATTCTGCTCCTATGACTTATGAAAATTAACTTTTACTCAAGCTTTTAGATTTAGTCTCTTCCCAAATGGTGAGTTGGATATAAATAAGAGGTGAGCTGGATATAAAGTTAGCAGCACCACTCAAATTTAGATGACAATAGACAATGGACAATAGATAATAGGTGCAGGAGTAGGACATTTGGCCCTTCGAGCCTGCACCGCCATTCAATGTGATCATGGCTGATCATCCCCAATCAGTACCCCATTCCTGCCTTCTCCCCATATCCCCTGACTCCACTATTTTTAGGAGCCTCTCTCTTGAAAGCATCCAGAGAACCTGTCTCCACCGCCCTCTGAGGCAGGGAAATTGAGATCCAGTCCCGAATATCAAGTAGCCTCTTGATACTATTGTTTAGTGGACAGAATAGAAACGTTACTCCTTACCTTCTCCTCATCCCCATGTCCCTATTCCCATTTCCACTCCTCTCCAATATTAGCTCCCTCTTTGGCTTATGTATGTAGTATTAAACTTGATGCCACATGTTCAATACCATAAGGTCTTCTAATTATGCCCAACTGTAAGTGCTTCTCCACACTGCCTGGTGTCTCAGTCACACCTGGGGTGGTGGTGAGGCAATGTTAAAGGTCACGATATGTGTTAATTCCCAGCATGATCAGATTGAAAACCAACCACATTGTTTCTAAGAGCTTCATTGTTAGCATTTTTGTTCTTTTTTTGATATCGGTTGTCACTTTGTTTTATCTGCCCTTGGATTTGAGCACAATTCCTTCAAAGCACAGAATTTGCAACTCAAAACAGACAAAAGTAAAGAAATTGTATCATATAGCAGTTGTAATCTCACTGCCAGTACAATGCAACTACTGAACACTATATGCTAGATTTTAATAGGGTGATCTGTTTGTGCCATAAGCATGAGAGAACAATTGATGATTTTTTTTCCCTGTTACATTCCCTCATTTACACAAGTTATTATGCTGTAGGGGGTTGAACTAATTTCCATCTAACTCCCACAGGCTTTGCAATTGCAAAAGACTCAAATTCATTTTTAAAATATTGCTGCATAATCTAAATATTTTAAATTATAAATGTCACCGTCACACCCTTACTGTGAAGTGAAGGGAACGGAGAAGTCTTTCCCAATTAAATTGTATATTGCACGGTCTTCTGTAATTTGATGGATGCAAAAGAGAAGAGAAGAGAAAGCCCATGTTAAGCCTCCCACAGGTTTAAGTTGACTCATTGAATGATGGCTAAAGTGTGACATAGCATTTGTGTCTCGGTTGACTGGTTTGGTTAATAAGGGAACACAATTGCAATCCCACGCACATTCAGGGATGCACCCTTTCCCTAGAAACAAAACCAATCCTATGTTATAAATTATGGAGCACTTGAAGAATTTGGTGTCAGAAAATCTATTTTAGCAACTTCATACATACTGACTCAAAGTAATGAATGAATGAATACGTTTTTAAGAAGGAACTGCAGATGCTGGAGGATCGAAGGTACACAAAAAAGCTGGAGAAACTCAAGTTTATTGGCCAAGTATGTACACATACAAGTAATTTGCCTTGGTGCTCCACTCGCAAGTAATAACACGACATACAATAAACAATTAAGAATAAAACATAAAACATTAAAACATTAAGAATGAAACATTATAGTTTAAACATGTGAATGAAATAAAATATCAGAACAAATGAAGGCTACAGGTTTTGGCGATTGAGATGAGCAATGTACAGTTCATCAATGGAGGGAAGGTTGCAGCCAACAACCTTCTCAGCTGATTGGACGATTCGCTGCAGCCTGTGGATGTCATGCTTGGTGGCTGAGCCAAACCAGACCATGATGGAGAAGGTGAGCACAGACTCTATGATGACAGTATAGAATTGGACCATCATTGCCTGTGGCAGATTGTGTTTCCTCAGCTGCCGCAGGAAGTACATCCTCTGTTGTGCCTTTTTGACTGTGGAGTCGATGGTGGCCCCCCAGTTCAGGTCCTTGGAGATGATGGTTCCAAGGAACCTAAAAGACTTTACAGATGTGACTGTGGTGTTGTCGATGGTGAGTAGGGGGAGGGGAGGGGGAGCCTTTCTAAAGGCTACTCTCAATTCCACTGTCCTAAGAGCATTGAGCTCCAGATTGTTATGAAGGCACCAGGATGCCAGCTTTGACACTTCCTGTCTGGAGGCAGATTCCTCCCCATCCTGGATCAGTCCAATCAGGGTTGTGTCACCCGCAAACTTGAGACATAGGAGAATATTGAGGTGCAGTCGTTGGTGTCGAGAGAGTAAATAAGAGGGGAGAGTACGCAGCCTTCCGGTGCTCCAATGCTGAGGGTCTGCAGGTCCGAGATGTGCTTTCCCAGTCTGATATGCTGCTTCCTGTCTGTCAGGAAGTTGGTGATCCACTGACAGAGGGGTTCAGGCACAGTCAACTGGGAGAGTTTGGAGTGTAGTAGCTCTGGCACAATGGTGTTGAATGCAGAGCTAAAATCCACAAACAAAATCCTTACATATGTCCCTTGGCGGTCTAGGTGCTGGAGGATGAAGTGCAGGCCTAGGTTGATTGCATCATCCACTGATCAATTAACCCGCTATGCAAACTGCAGAGGGTCCAGCAGAGGGTTTGTGATATTTTCCAGCTGGGCCAGCACAAGTCTTTCATGGGTCTTCATGACTACAGAGGTCAGTGCAACAGGTCTGTAGTTATTTGGATCAGTAATCCTTGTCTTTTTAGGTACAGGGACAATAGTAGAGACTTTGAAGCAGGCAGGTACAGTACAGGTGTGCAGGGACTGATTGAAAATGTCAGTTGTTCGGCACAGAGCTTTAGGGTAGAGGGGGAAACATTGTTCAGTCCTGGAGATTGCCGGCTGCTCTGTCTTCTGAATAGCCTCTCCACCTCCTCAATTTCTATTGTTGGTGATGGAGAAGTGGACAGACTGATATTGGGCAGCAGGGAGGGGGTGGGTCATGGGCCAGGGCCCAGTATTTACATTCAGGCTGTAAGTGGGTGTTAAGTGGTGATTGAGGAAGGATGTGTGGGTAAGGGTCCAGTCTTTGCAGAATGGAGCAAGGCTGTAAGTAGGTGTGAAGTGGTGATTGGGGAGCAGGAGAGGGGGTACCAGGATTTTGTTTAGAAACATGGAACCATAGAAAATAGGTGCAGAAGGACCACATTCAGCCCTTCGAGCCAGCACCGCCATTCATTGTGATCATGGCTGATCGTCCCCAATCAATAACCCGTGCCTGCCTTATCCCCATACCCCTTGATTCCACTAGCCCCTAGAGCTCTATCTAGCTCTCTCTTAAATCCATCCAGTGATTTGGCCTCCACTGCCCTCTGCGGCAGGGAATTCCATAAATTCACAATTCTCTGGGTGAAAATGTTTTTTCTCACCTCAGTCTTAAATGGCCTCCCCTTTATTCTAAGACTGTGGCCCCTGTTTCTGGAATCTTCCAACATTGGGAACATTTTTCCTGCATCTGGCTTGTCCAGTCCTTTTATTATTTTATATGTTTCTATAAGAACCCCCTCATCCTTCTAAACTCCAGTGAATACAAGCCTAGTCTTTTCAATCTTTCCTCGTATGACAGTTCCGCCATCCCAAGGATCAATCTCGTAAACCTACGCTGCACTGCCTCAATCACAAGGATGTCCTTCCTCAAATTAGGAGACCAAAACTGTACGCAATACTCCAGATGTGGTCTTACCAGAACCCTATACAACAGCAGAAGAACCTCTCTACTCCTATACTGAAATCCTCTTGTTCTGAAGGTCAACATTCCATTAGCTTTCTTCACTGCCTGCTGTACCTGCACGCCAACTTTCAGTGACTGGTGTACAAGGACACCCAGGTCTCGCTGTAGATCCCGCGTGGATCTGGCCGGTGCGGAGGCGACATCGGGCACAGCTGATCCCACTATCGGTGATCCGAGTGCCGCTGGCTGCTGCTGGCTGCCCGCTGCTCCGCGGTCCTCCCTCACCAGCTTTGTCGCAGACCTTGTTCTCTTTGTTTCTCCACCTGTAATCAGCATGAGAAAACACAAAAAGACCGCAGTTCTTACCTGCAGGTCCTGGTTTAAATTGTCGCTACGGGGGAACATCGTTCCACCCCGCCTCCGGCCGTTTTCGACTTGTCAAAAGTCGACGGCTCCATTCTGAATAGTCTCCCGCCCGGCCGTGGTGTTCTGGCCGGCGCGGGACCAAAAGTCGGCACAGCTGATCCCTCACGGGGCTTGTGCCTTCAGCTGCTGCTGGCTCCCGCAACTTCGCGGTCTTCCCCAGCCAGCTTCACTCGCAGCACTTGTGGACACTATTTTGTCCAGCTTCCACCCCCCCGTGTAAAACAGCGCGGGGCCAAACACTACCGCAGAGTAAATCACTTACCTGCAGGTCGCGGTTTCAAACTTACCGCTGCGGGGGAACGCTCCACCCCGCCTGTCGTTTCACAAGCGTGAAAGTGATATGACACGCATGCGTCCTGGCGGGGTTCTTCACGTAGTCACACATGACTCCGAAGTAAAATCTACTCCAACCCAGTCTCAGACCTATTGTTCATTTTATTTTTAATATTGCCTTCTCAATTACCTCCCCTTCAATGGTTAGCCAATTATATTTTGTCCAAGTGCCCTTCTTTTAAGAAATAATTGGGTATATGGGTCCCTCCGCACATTTTCAAACCTAACTTACCCTGTAACCCGAGGACGGGACAAATGCCCTGGGCTTATGACTTGCATTGCTCTATTTGCAGTATTTCTCTTCAAAGGGGCCATGTGGTCAAGATGCCAAGGTCTCCATTATAAAAACTACTTAAAAAGGATCAGTGCCAGGAACAAAATCAATGAGAGAGCTTGGCAAAAAAAAAAATGTTGAATTGTACAAAGAATATATAGCTTACAAATATATTAGAAGGATTATTATTGGAGCAAAGTTAAGAAACCCTTGGACTGTCAATTGATAGGTGATCAAAAATGTTCGTCAACTCAAGTTGAGTTTGTTGTCATATTCATAAAGTACAGTGTTGTACATGTATAATGAAAATCTTGCTTGCAGCAGTATCACAGGCCAATGGACTCAGATGACAAACACAAAAACATAAAATGTACATAACTTACACATAAATTCAGATTCAGATTCAGATTCAGATTCAATTTTAATTGTCATTGTCAGTGTACAGTACAGAGACAACGAAATGCATTACACAAGATAGTGAAATAAGAAAGACTGTAAAAAATAGACATCGGTGCAAATCACAAATAGAAACAAAAGTCCATGGTAGTGCAAGAGGCGCTCGTGGTACAAGAGTCATAGAGTCATAGTGTGGAAACAGGCACTTTGGCTCAACTTGCCCACACCGTCCAACATGTCCTAGCTTCATTAGTCCCACCTGCCCACATTTGGTCCATACCCCTCCAAACCTGTCCTAACCTTGTACCTGTTTAACTGTTTCTTAAATGTTGGGATAGTCCCTGCCTCAGCTACCTCCTCTCGCATGCACCCACCACCTGTGTGAAAAAGTTATCCCTTTGATCCTATTAAATCTTTACCCCTTCACCTTAAACCTATGTCTTCTGGTCCTCGATTCTCCTACTCTGGACAAAAGACTCTGCGCATCTACCCAATCTATTCATCTCATGATTTTATACACCTCTATAAGTTCACCAGACATCCTTTTGCGCTACAAGGAATAGACCTCCCCCTATAGCTCAGACTCTCTAGCAACAACCTTGTAAATCTTCTCTGTACCCTTTCCAGCTTGACAACATCTTTCCAATAACATGGTGCCCAGAACTGACCACAATACTGTAAATGCGGCCTCATCAACGTCTTATACAACTGTAACATGACCTCCATACTCAATACTCTGACTGATGAAGGCCAATGTGTCAAAATACCTTATGACCACCCTATCTACCTGCGATTTCAACCTTCAAGGAACCATGAGCCTGCACTCTTAGATCTCTCTGCTCTACAACACTCCCCAGAGCCCTACCATTCACTGTGTAGGTCCTTCCCATGTTAGACTTCCCAAAATGCAACACCTCACATTTCCCTGTATTAAATTCCATCAACCATTCCTCAGCACACCTGGCCAATCGATCAAGATCCTGCTGCAATTTATCACAACCATCTTCACTATCTGCAAAACCACTCACTTTTGTATCATCAGCAAACTTGCTAACCTTGCCATGTATGTTCCCATCCAAATCATTGCTATAGATGACCAACAGTAACAGGCCCTGCACCTAACCCTGAGGCACACCACTGATCACAGGTCTCCAGTCCAAGAAGCTACCTCCCACCAGAGGTTCAATAATGTGAGTGCAAGATGTGCTGTAGCGGCTGATTTTCATATCGTTCAGGTAATTAGCACCCTAGCCGCTATTTGGATGAGAATGGTTCAAGGGGGTGTCTTCTAAACACATGCAAGCTCACTCGCAGAGACCTTCAGAGTTTCTTCACAGATATGGCTTCAAAACACAGTCTTTTGATGAATAAATGCTTTATTGTTGATCGAAAACAGTGAGATACATCCAAGTTTCTTCCGATCCGTTACTACAATCTTCTTCGAACTCCAGCTTATTACTTTAGACATTAGAAAACTCCTTGTGTCTCTGTAACACTGGCATGTGGCCCGCATGGCCCGCATGGTTTCCGCATGATAGAAGGGTTAACCTTCCCCATCGTCTCTCCAAACTAATCTAAAAACTAAACTTCTGTGCAAGCATCTAAGCTCCAAACATGCCCAAAAATACATCATAAATCCCATCCACAATATAACAGGCAGTCTAAAATTTAAAGGCACATGCCATCATCAATGACATGCAAAACAGGCTAAATAGCCACTACAGGAGCAATGGTGCACATTGGTCCACAATGCTCTATTGTCGAGGCACAAGACAAGACCTAAGAGAGGAAAAGAAGTGCCTGATACAGGAAATTCACCATGAAATTGGAAGAGATAAAAATTACTTGTAGGTAAAAGATAAAGGAAGAGAACGCATCTATGGCTGATAAGATACATCTCGGGACACCTAGGAAGATGAGTGCGGAGATTATTAAGGCTTATAAAACCGTGGCCTTGATCTCAATGTGTCAGGTTGTGTGAGGGACTGAAGGACTCCAGGCATTCGAGAAGGTACTTCGGCTTGATAAGGTTGTAAAAAACCTAATGGAATTTTAGGTTTTATGTCAATTGGTAATGAAGATAAAAGCCACGAAGTGATGATGAGCATCGATAGTATAAATCCTTAATGAATCCCATTTTGAGGGCTATGAGCAGTTTTGGGTTCCATCCCATAGGACAGGCAGGTGAATTTAGTGCTGTCTAGCACAAATTGGCAACTATGAACTATAATATAAATTTGTGCAAAGAATGTATTCAAAACTGGTGCTGTTTGTCACATAATGTTCAGCAGCTCCAGACAAAGTAATTTTCACTTATTGGAGGATATAAAAGGGCAGATAGAATTAGGTTTTGTTCAATAGCTGAGAGGCTCATGAGAGGAGCCATTGATGCAAGATTACATTTATGAAATTTAGAACAGGAGAAACTACAGCGGAAAGGCTCACAGAACCTGTGAAATGCATTTCTGTGGTTGTGATGAAAAACAAAACAGCATCTAAATCTGGATTAGATCAGTGGATGAAGGACAGGAAGGAGATAAAGAGAATAAAATGGTTGATGGGAATAAGTTACTGCCCTGTGCAGTGAGCATTGATGTGGACTGGTTCATTTGAACGTCCTGTTTCCATTATAAAACTGTTATATTTCATCTTTATATGTGCAATGGCTGCATACAAAATCATTGTAATTTATTTTCTTGTCAACTCAATTAAAAATTAAAGCAAAATAGGATTTTAATCTCCAAAGTGGCATTGCAATTCATGATAGGATGCAGGTGATGGCTGAACGGATCCTCTGGAAATCAAGGTTGTGATGAAATAGGCTAATGTGAAGCAAAACAAAAGTGCAGCACTGTTAAAATAATTTCTTCTGAGTCCATGTGAGCCGTATCCCTCAATTCTCTGCATATTTATGAACTTATCTAAAAACCTCTGAAATGCCACTACCGTGTCTGCCTCCACTCCATCTCTGGCAGTGTGTTCCAGGCACCCACCATTCTCTCTGTAAAAAGACTTGTCCCGCACAGCTCCTGTAAAATTTACAGGATCCAGAACAAGGGGTCACAGTTTCAGGATAAAGGGGAAATCTTTTAGGACCGAGATGAGGAATACATTTTTCACACAGAGTGTGGTGAATCTCTGGAATTCTCTGCCACAGAAGGTAGTTGAGGCCAGTTCATTGGCTATATTTAAGAAGGAGTTAGATGTGGCCCATGTGGCTAAAGGGATCAGGGGGTATGGAGAGAAGGCAGGTACAGGATACTGAGTTGGATGATCAGCCATGATAATATTGAATGGCGGTGCAGGCTTGAAGGGCCGAATGGCCTACTCCTGCACCTATTTTCTATGTTTCTATGTTTCTACCCTTCTCACCTTGTAGCCATGCCTTCCAGTCATTGACAATTCTACCCTGGGATAAAAGGTTCTGACTATCTACAGTATCTATAGAAACATAGAAACATAGACAATAGGTGTAGGAGTAGGGCATTCGGACCTTCAAGCCTGCATCGCCATTCAATATGATCATGGCTGATCATCCAACTCAGTATCCTGTACCTGCCTTCTCTCCATACCCCCTGATACCTTTAGCCACAAGGGCCACATCTAACTCCCTCTTCTATACAGCCAATGAACTGGCCTCAACTACCTTCTGTGGCAGAGAGTTCCAGAGATTCACCACTCTCTGTGTGGAATCCCTGTCCCTCACATAGAACCAAATAGGCCAATTCACTGGATGTTTTCAAAAGAGCGCTTGATATAGCTCTCAGGGTTAACAGAATCAAGGGATATTCTGGAGAAAGCAGGAATGGGGAACTGATATTTGATGATCAGCCATGGTCATATTGACTGGTGGTGCTGGCTCAAAGGGCCAAATGGCCTACTCCTGCACCTATTTTCTAAGTTTCTATGTTTAACAGGAGAGATCTTCCCTCCACCCCCACACTCCACATAAAATAATCCAAGTTATCCAATCTCTCTTTATACCTAATACCCTGTAATGCAGGCAGCAATCTGATAAACACGAGCAAACCATTTCCAAAGCCTGCACATCTTTCCTGTAATGGGGTAAAAGAAATGAGGCAATGCTCCAAATGTGGCTGTTTTACGAGAATCTAATAAAGCTGCAACATAACATCATGACTTTTACATTCATTGCATAACTCTTATTGTGTTGTGGTTTTTTTTGCTACAGGAGAGATGCCAATAAGTCTGGATAGACTCGGCTTGTACTCGCTAGAATTTAGAAGATTGAGGGGGGATCTTATAGAAACTTACAAAATTCTTAAGGGGTTGGACAGGCTAGATGCAGGAAGATTGTTCCCGATGTTGGGGGAAGTCCAGAACAAGGGGTCACAGTTCAAGGATAAGGGGGAACTTTTAGCACCGAGAGGCAGGTACAGGATACTGAGTTGGATGATCAGCCATGATCATATTGAATTGCGATGCAGGCTCGAAGGGCCGAATGGCCTACTCCTGCACCTATTTTCTATGTTTCTATGTTTAAGGTGTGGCAAAGTTTTGAGGGCCTGATGGGGCTTAGATGTGGCATTTTGGTTGGTATGGATGTTGGTCTGTTGGGCCTGATTCTGCGCCATATGACAATGATTTATCCACCTTAATGTTTTTCAAGAGACTTGTTACCACCTCTTGATCTCTAACTGGCCAAGCATATTGTTAATCCCACACTGATCTCTCTGACCTCTATATCCTTCTCATAGAATCATAGTCATGCAGTGTGGAAATAGGCCCAGTGGCCCAACTTGCCTGTCAGCCAACATGCTCCATCTACACTAGTCCAACATGCCTGCGTTTGGCCCATATCCCTCTAAACCTATCCTATCCATGTACCTGTCAGAGCGCCACAGGAGATCCTTCTTCCCTGTGACTATCAAACTTTCCAACTCCTCCCCTTTCTGTTGTGGGGTAGAGACTGACTCCTCTCCCCGATCTTTGCACATCCACCAAGCCTTTCCGCTCATCATTTTAATTTCATGTTTCATGTATTCTGTGTTTTTATGACTGTTGGCAAATCAATTTCTCTCCTGGAATAAATAAAGTTCTATCGTATTGTATCGTATCATCTAAATGTTGCAATTGTACCGGCCTCAACAACCTCCCTTTTTAAAAAAAATCAAAATATTTATTAAATTACTAAAAAATAATATTTACACTCCAATAAAACAAGTCAGAACCCACCACCATAATACAATACAAACATATATTCATAATAAACTATTATACAATTATGATACAATCCTTATTGAGGATACATTCAACACCCTGCGGAGCCCAGCAGTCCCGGAACTCCCTCAGGGTGCCCGTGGACAGGGCATATTCCCTTTCTAATCCCACCCGGGCACGGACGTATCCCCGGAAAAGGGGCAGGCAGCCGGCTCGGGTAGAGTCCTCCACCACCTGGCCCCTTCTCGCAGATGGCCAGCTTGGCCAGGCCACCAACAACCTCCTTAAGCAGCACGTTCCATACACCCACCACCCTTAGTGCAAGAAAGTCATCTCAAAGTTCCTATTAAATCTTTCCCCCCTCAGCTTAAACCAATGTCCTCCTTAGTGAATTTAGATGCAAAGCTCTCACCTACATAAGTGTGAGGTGCTACATCTTGGCAGGACAAATCAAAATAGGACGTACATGGTCAATGATAGGGAATTGAAGAATGTAGGTGAACAGAGGGATCTGGGAATAACTGTGCACAGTTCCCTGAAAGTGGAATCTCATGTAGATAGGGTGGTAAAGAAAGCTTTTGGTGTGCTGGTCTTTATAAATCAGAGCATTGAGTATAGAAGTTGGGATGTAATGTTAAAATTGTACAAGGCATTGGTGAGGCCAATTCTGGAGTATGGTGTACAATTTTGGTCACCTAATTATAGGAAGGATGTCAACAAAATAGAGAGAGTACAGAGGAGATTTACTAGAATGTTGCCTGGGTTTCAACAACTAAGTTACAGAGAAAGGATGAACAAGTTAGGGCTTTATTCTTTGGAGCGCAGAAGGTTAAGAGGGGACTTGATAGAGGTCTTTAAAATGATGAGAGGGATAGACAGAGTTGACGTAAATAAGCTTTTCCCACTGAGAGTAGGGAAGATTCAAACAAGGGGACATGACTTGAGAATTAAGGGACTGAAGTTTAGGGGCAACATGAGGGGGAACTTCTTTACTCAGAGAGTGGTGTCTGTGTGGAATGAGCTTCCAGTGAAGGTGGTGGAGGCAGGTTCGTTTTTATCATTTAAAAATAAATTGGATAGTTATATGGATGGGAAGGGAATGGAGGGTTATGGTCTGAGTGCAGGTATACGGGACTAGGGGAGATTATGTGTTCGGCACGGACTAGAAGGGTTGAGATGGCCTGTTTCCGTGCTGTAATTGTTATATGGTTATATGTTATATGGTTACATCCTCTGACTCCAAGCACGAATCCCTTCCTCTATCCTTGAAAGGTCGTACCTTATCACTAATTAACCTCTTGTTTTTTTTAATGTATGTGTAAAAGACTTGATATTTTCTGCATTAGAACTTAACAATGACATTCCATCGCCCTTTGCGTGACCTGTAATTCACTGTTTGAGTTGTTTCTTCCTTTTTAACATTCCTCTCAAGTCCCATCCAATTTCATCTTCCTAATGGGCCTGTCCCATTAAGGTGATTTTTCAGGCGACTGTCGGTGACTGTCAAGTTGCTGGCAGTCGCCTGAAAAACCGGCAACTGGGGCGGCGAATGTCAGAGTGGAACACACACACACACATTGCTTCCTTCACCAGCCCGTTATGCAAGCGGGGGACAGGGCAAGCGGGGGGAGCACCGTCTGAGTGAAATTCACACGGTGCAAAACCAATGTGATACAGACACACACCACAATGAACAGGAAGGTTGGCGTGTAATCAAGAAGCTAAAATGTACAGTGTACGGTAAGCCCTTTAAGAGAGGGGGAGAAGGGGGAGAGAGGGGGGAGAAGGAGTGGAGACAACCATTAAGAAGCCAGAGATTCACAGCTGTGAAGCTCGGCGGACATTTAACATTACCGGTCGGTTATCCTTGGTTCTGAAAACTACTGCTTACTATTTTTTATCCCAATGAGCCAATGAAATTCACCGATCAGCACCAGCTACAGCCTGCAAGAACTTAAGGGAACCTTTGACCCCCTGCAGCCCACTAGGATCTCCTGGCGACCCACCTACGGCACGTGAATTCTCGTTACTCTCCATGGCGGCTTCATTCTAGTTACTGCTAATTGTTCAACATGTTGAAAAATTCACGGTGACCATAATGAGACCACGACTAGTTCCCTGGATGTGGGAACTCCTCAACGACCATGAAGGCAACTCCCTGACAACCACCCGCGGACATGTGGCAAACATGTGGTGACTGCATAGTCTCCTGCAGTCACCTAAAAAGTTGCCTAAGTGGGACAGGCCCATAAGCCTTACATACAGTTCCTTTCTATTTGTGACCAAATTCACAACCATGGCAACTTTTGCATTTTTCAGCAAGTTGAAAAAAACGCTGCGATCTAGCTGAGACCTCGTGTATGCGGGGACTACTCTCGAGCATGAAGGAGAGTTACAAAGACCTCCTAGGACCACGTGTTGACCGTGCTGCGAGTATGAGTTGAGGGCAAACTCTTCTAAACTCGCCAATTAGGTCTCCGCAGTGGGACAGGCCCTTAACTTTGGCACCCTTATCCCTCCTCCTTACTGGAACATACCAGTCCTGAACTCTGATCCATTGGACTTTAAACAGGGATGGGCTGGGTCTCTGACTCTGGGCTGGGCTGAGTCTCCCATGCTGGGCTGAGCTGGGCTGGGCTGGGCAGGGTCTCCCACGCTGGGTCTCCGATGCTGGGCTGCTTGGGGCTGGGCTGCTCGGAGCTGGGCTGCTTCGGGTCCCTCCGAAAATTGTGTCCGGTTCGAAACCTCCGCCGGCCATCCTCAGCTCCAGTAAAGATGCGATGGCGCAGGAAGGGGCGGATCGTCGCAGTGAGTGACAGGGGAAGATACTAATCCGCGCGGCGCTCAATGGCAGGAGAAGAGATCGATCTGCGCACGCGCATTTTTAAAGATTTTTTAAACCTCACTAACTTCATTCAACCGATTGGAACGAAACTTGGTGCCATCACAGCATAGGAGAATGCTGAGTGAACTGGCAAAGAATCGTAGCGTTATCGCGAACCGTTTTTGTGCAAATAGAAAGACCGCACAAACCAGAAGATAACAAGAACAGAGACAGACAGACAGACAGACAGACAGACAGACAGACAGACAGACAGACAGACAGACAGACAGACAGACAGACAGACAGACAGACAGACAGACAGAAGTTGTGCTCACTGTTTCCAAGATGCTCGTCCATCTAATAGGAATTAATATTGAGAACAATTGAATGGTTAATGAAAGCACAGATAATGTGGTGTACTCTTCTTATAAACCAAGAAATTCAATGGCCTCTACATTGAATCCCAATCAGAGAATACCTGGATATTATTGCAAGTTAAGGGAATTGGTTTGATGATATAAATCTTGTATCCAACTAAGGAGAGCTTTGCTTGTTGATTGGCATCTTGTTGGCATATTTTCTTACCCGCAGGTAAGTGTCCTAATTGGTGTTAACATTGCAGATTAATATATAATATCTGTCAATAATATTTGTCCTGTATATCCTGCACATCCTGAAGCATCATTCATTGTCTCAGTGTAAGAATATTGAGCTTCAGATAATCACAATACATCTTAATGTTGCCACAATTGCAAGTCATATAAAAGCAAAGCATTTTTAGAAAACTGGTCCCCAACTACAGAAAAAACCTATCTTACAAATCATGCACAGCAGGAACAATTGTTAATCAATAAAGCATTGTGAAGGGGAATTTTCTTTTTAAATAGCATTCCTTGTATTTTCTTATCTCCAGTTTATTGGAAGTTTCAAATTATGTCAAACTGTTGGTTCAACACAAAAATAAAATAGATTATTCCGTAGTCAAGCCAAAAACATTTTATTTCTTTTGTAGCAGCATTGTGAAGGTCATATTCTACATACATTTATGACATCCTCTTGAACAACTACTTATGCCACCCCTGCCTCTGCATTACCAGACTGTGTTTGCATTTTCACTCTGCCATTTGATGTGAAATAAAGTCATTTAATGGCACCTGCAGAAGGTTATTTTATCTTGTTTTTACTGATAGGTTGATGTACAAATGCAAAACACATGAATATCCATTCAGATCACAAAGTTATTGTTCTGTTGCATCCTGGATTGTGTTATTGCTTATGTAGGTATAAGGCCACGTTAGTCATTTCAGACATATTTAAGTAAGACTTAAAGGCATAATTGGTGCCATTAAGAATTTGAGCAAGTGCCCATGATAGGCTCTTCACTTTATCAGAAAGATTATGAGAATCAAACTATGAATCCACAACTATGGACACCCTGGGACGTCAGGACTTTCACCTAGGATGTCAGGACTTTCATATGAAGAAAGACTGGATAGACTCAGCTTGTACTCGCTAGAATTTAGAAGATTGAGGGGTGATCTTATAGAAACTTACAAAATTTTTAAGGGGTTGGACAGGCTAGATGCAGGAAGATTGTTCCCGATGTTGGGGAAGTCCAGAACAGGGGGTCACAGTTTAAGGATAAGGGGGAAGTCTTTGAGGACCAAGATGAGAAAAATATTTTTCACTCAGAGAGTGGTGAATCTCTGGAATTCTCTGCCACAGAAGGTAGTTGAGGCCAGTTCATTGGCTATATTAGATGTGGCCCTTGTGGCTCAAGGGATCAGGGGGTATGGAGAGAAGGCAGGTATAGGATACTGAGTTGGATGATCAGCCATGATCATATTGAATGGCGGTGCAGGCTCGAAGGGCCGAAGGGCCTACTCCTGCACCTATTTTCTATGTTTCTATGTTTCTAAGTACACAGATATGTCAAAGCAGCATCATTAATTATTTTGAAAAATATTTTTTTAATTTGTAAATTTTCTCATTGAAAAATCTTCAGATGCTGGAAATCTTTGAAATAGAAACATATAATGCTGGCAGTACTCATCAGGTCAGGCAGCAGCTACAGAAAGAGAGAGACACATAGAGCACGAAAGTAGGCCTATCGGCCCAAATGTCCTGCCAATAAAATTTCAGGTTAATGTCCCTTCATCTGAGCTAGAAAAAAACTAGAAATCAAATGTTGCGTGGGTGAGGTGGAGTGATGGAGAGAAAAAAATGAGAAACAGCGAAGACAAGATGCACTGAATGCCAAGGTCATGGTGGTACCAGCGGAGTGGGCAGGGAAGCTGATCAATCACATCTGATCCACCTTGAGGAGTGTAAATGGAAGATGAATAAGAACAAAAGGAATAATATCATAGCAAAAGGATTTGAGTATAGGAGCAGGGAGGTTCTACTGCAGTTGTACAGGGTCTTGGTGAGACCACACCTGGAGTATTGCGTACAGTTTTGGTCTCCAAATCTGAGGAAGGACAATATTGCCATAGAGGGAGTGCAGAGAAGGTTCACCAGACTGATTCCTGGGATGTCAGGACTGTCTTATGAAGAAAGACTGGATAGACTTGGTTTATACTCTCTAGAATTTAGGAGATTGAGAGGGGATCTTATAGAAACTTACAAAATTCTTAAGGGGTTGGACAGGCTAGATGCAGGAAGATTGTTCCTGATGTTTGGGAAGTCCAGGACAAGGGGTCACAGCTTAAGGATAAGGGGGAAATCTTTTAAAACCGAGATGAGAAGAACTTTTTTCACACAGAGAGTGGTGAATCTCTGGAACTCTCTGCCACAGAGGGTAGTTGAGGCCAGTTCATTGGCTATATTTAAGGGGATCAGGGGGTATGGAGAGAAGGCAGGTACGGGATACTGAGTTGGATGATCAGCTATGATCATATTGAATGGCGGTGCAGGCTCGAAGGGCCGAATGGCCTACTCCTGCACCTAATTTCTATGTTTCTATGTTTCTAACAATATAACAAGTCAAAGACACAGAGGTCAGAATGATACGGAGAAAGCACTTTATCGGGATGCATCACAACATGGTTTGCGAAGAGCTCCATCCAAGAATGGAAGATGTTGCAGAGAATTGTGGATGCAGCACAGACCATCACACAAACCAACCTCCCTTCCATGTACTCCGTTTATACCTCACCATGCCTCGGCAAGGCCAGCAGCATAATCAAGGATGTCACACTGTGGCCATTCCCTCTTCTCCTCTCTCCCATCAGGCAAATGGTATAGAAGTGGGAAAATACACACCTCCAGATTCAGGGGCAGTTTCTATCCAGCTGTTGTATTTTTATTTTATGAATATGTTTTTGTTCGTCTTTAATATTCTTATTTTAATCTTAAAATGAACGTATTTAAAACACAAAAGAGAAAAAGAAGATTCAACAAAATAATCCTCCCCGACTGACAGCCATAATTAAAACATTAGTAAGTCATGAGGGCTATTTTAACACCTGTTATGCTCATAATTTAGTTCTAATGCGACTAGAACATTAACCTCCCACAAAAAGCAGTCACAACAAAGTCATTCAAAAGTTAGTTAACTTTAGAATTAACAATTTTTTTTTTCATTTTCTCGAAGTTAGTACATAGTAGTTGATTTTTACAACATAATGTACATTTTGAAGTATATCTAATTGAAGTTTCTTGGATGCGGCCTTATTAGATAACAGATAACTTAATGCGGCCTTCCAACATGAAAATGTTCCCCACCCCTGCTTTATACATTGGAGAACCCAAACGCAGATTGATCAATTGGTTTGCAGAACACATCTGACCCTGAACTTCCACTTGCCTCTCATTTTAATTTTACATCCAATTCCCACCCCGATGTCTCCACATTACCCTGTTCCAGAAAAGTCCAAAACAAGCTTGAGGAACAAAATCTCATCTTCTGGCCAGATGTGTTTTTGCAGTTGAGACTTCCAATTAATTAACAATTGTAAATGAATAGCCTTTCAAATTTGTATGGGAGCTGGTCCAAATTCTGATCAAAGATCTTAAACAATCAAGGGCGGCATGGTGGCGTAACGGTGGTGTTGCTGCCATAGAGCGCCAGAGACCCAGGTTCGATCCTGACTACGGTGCTGTCTGTTAGGAGTTTGTACGTTCTCCTCTTGATCGCGTGGGTTTTCCCCGGATGCTCCGGTTTGCTCCCACAGACGTACAGGTTTCTAGGTTAATTGGCTTGGATAAAAATTGTAAATTGTCCCTAGTGTGTATGATAGTGCTACTCTATGGGGATCGCTGGTTGGCACGGACTTGCTGGGCCGATGAGCCTCTTTCCACGCTGTATCTCCAAACCAAACTAAACTAAACCAAACCTATAATGTTTACACTGTTTTCTCTCCTCAAGGTGCTGCTTGATCTGCTTAGAATTTCTAGTATTCTCTATTTTCAATTTTCAAACACCAACAGGTGTTTCATATCTGCAACTTCTAGCATTACTTTAATTTTTCTTTGCCTGTTCTTCATCACTTTTTTACATCTCTGTCAGAGATCAGCTGTAATTAAGAAACCATTGCCTCCATTTTTTCAGCTGGCATCACCACCACATATATAATTCATTCCCTTTTGGTCTCCACCCAATCATTAATATTTCATTTTTTTTGTTTTGCCCTGTCCTTTTCTCCACAACTTAAACAAAATTAAATCTAAATGTTCCTAGTTTTGATGAAGGGTTAACAAGGTGAAATGTGAACCTCTCCATTGATGCTGTTTGACCTAGTCTGAGTTGCTCCAGCATTTGCTGCTTTCATTATTGTCGATCTTGAAACATTCTAAACAGAAGGTTTTTCTCTGCCGAGTGCTATCATAAGTTTTAATGTATTTTGCCTATGGGAACATAGTTTGATTTGTTATGTAAATTTTAATTGATTAAAATCAGGTGGTAAAATATGATGATGTTAATATAATAGTCTTGAATAATTACTCACGGTAAAGTAATTTGATCAGATTTCTATCTATCAAATGGAATAAATGTCAAACTGCAGTAATTAAAAATCATTAACACACCTTTTGATTCATTGAGCTGGTTTTGGACAACCTGCTTTAAGGTAAATGTGCAACTTTTAACCAAACTTTAGTTTTAAGATAATTCAGGTGGCCAATTATGGGAGGAGAATAGTTTACCAGGCGTTCAAATCTTCAAATAATTTGTTCTATATTTAATTATATCACGAATAGAAAATATATTGTATGCTTCATCCCAAACTGTTAATATTCATAAAATCTTTTCTCTGAAATCGGATTAGAAATAACTGGACTAAGGTTAGATGATTTGTCCTCTGAAATGTTAGGCTGTATCAATTAAAATATGAAGAGAATATTGATGAATCACTAATTAACTTATTCAAAGCACATTCCAACATGGCTGCAATCATAATTAAATAATGAGTGCAAGGCAAGCAATGCTTATGGCTTCACAAGGTTACACAAAAAAGCTGGAGAAACTCAGCGGGTGCAGCAGCATCTATGGAGCGAAGGATTGATTAAAATCAGGTGGTAAAATATGATGATGTTAATATAATAGTCTTGAATAATTACTCACGGTAAAGTAATTTGATCAGATTTCTATCTATCAAATGGGATAAATGTCAAACTGCTTAAAAATCATTAACACACCTTTTTCCTTCGCTCCATAGATGCTGCTGCACCCGCTGAGTTTCTCCAGCTTTTTTGTGTAACCTTCGATTCTCCAGCATCTGCAGTTCCTTCTTAAACAATGCTTATGGCTTCCTTCTCAATCTTACTCGCTCCTTATGTTTTTGCTTCTTGCCTTCATTTTCAGCCTTGGCTTTCTGTGAAACACCAACCAAGAAATGAGCAGTCAGCAATACAATGTCTTCAGCCTAAACCTTCAGTCTCAGATATTGCTCAGAATTTCTATTCAGAATAACACTGAGGCATGTGATGGCCATTGTGATGGACAAATCTCATGGCAATGAGTGGAATAAGCAGCTGAAAACCATTTAACATTGAAAACATCAACATCCTTCTCCACGGGATGCAGCGCTAACGGAATCAATGGATATGGGGGAAAAGCAGGAATGGGGTACTGATTTTGGATGATCAGCCACGATCATATTGAATGGCGGTGCTGGCACGAAGGGCCAAATGGCCTACTCCTGCACCTATTTTCTATGTTTCCATGTTTATTATTGACTTCATCATGGCAATCAACATTGAATGAGTCAATTGGCTGATGTATAAAAGTTAAATGACATAACAGGTTTTAACAGCCATAATTATTGATGTAAACAAGCCACATTTGTATGATTTCTAGCAATTTCTGAACTATTTTCAAGCCCATGCAACTGAGAGTCTGGCTCAGTGATTCAGCGTTCAAATACAAAGAATAAACAGCTATTACTCAGTTGACTGGGGATTAATCAGCTGTCAGTTAGTAGCTAAACATTACAACCAAGTAGGCCCAATTTCCTCCGAGCAAGCATCTTTTAGATTCAATCTGCTATAGATATAATAATGTCAATTTGGCATATTTGTGCAAAATTGAATTACTGGTCACCAAGCTAATTTTTCTATTCCGTACCTAGTTAGGTTTGTTTCTTATTTCAATTGAACAATCCCAATTTTCCAATCTCAATAATTTTTTGAATTATGCAATTCATTTCAATGAATAATTGTGTAGAAAACAATTGATCGAATAATGTCTTTCACTCAATAATATTCTAAAGTTTCATAATTCAATAATTCAATGTATTTTAGATCACTTTGTTTAGTTTAGTTTATTATTGTAATGTGTACCGAGGTACAGTGAAAAGCTTCTTCTGTGTGCTATTCAGTCAAAGGAAAGACTATCTGTGAATACGATCAAGCTGTCCACAGTACAACCCTTAGTTCAAAGATATAGCGTTAAAGTCTGATTAAAGATAGTTCAAATGAACCGAATGATGTAGATGGGAGGTCACAACCACATTTTAGATGATGAGACCATTCACTTGTGTAGGAGCGGTCTCGACCCGGAAAGTCACTCATTCCTCCTCTCCAGAGATGCTGCCTGACCCGCTGAGTTATTCCAGCATTTTGTTGTCCACCTGAGACCATTCACTTGCCTGATAACAGCCGAGAAGAAACTGTTCCTAAATATGGAGGTAATTTTATAATAAGAAATGCAGACAAAATAAATAAATTACTGCAGTAACAGTTCCTCCATTTCCTCCAAATCCAAGGCATAGCTATGGGCATGCACATGGGCCCCAGCTATGCCTCCCTCTTTGTAGGGTACGTCGAACAATCCTTCTTCGAGGCGTAGCGTGGCCCTATCCCTGAACTCTACCTTTGCTACATCGACGACTGCGTTGCACCCCATGCAAAACTTAATGACCATCCATTTCACCACTAACTTCCATCCGGCACTCAAATTCACCTGGACCATTTCTGACATCTCCCTACCGTTTCTAGACCTCACCATCTCCATCGCTGGTAACAGACTACTGACCGACATCAATTACAAACCCACCTACTCCCTTGGCTATCTGTCCTACACTTCTTCCCACCCGGCTTCCTGTAAGGACTCTATCCCCTCCTCCCAATTCCTCCATCTGCACCCAGGATGAGGTTTTTCAAACCAGCGCGTCCGAGATGTTCTAATTCTTTAGGGAACGTAGGTTCCCCTCTTCGACTATGGTTGAGGCTCTAACCAGGGTCTCCTCCATATCCCATAACTCTGCTCTTGCTCCCCCTCCCCCCCCACTCGTAACAAGGCCAGAGTCCCCCTTGTCCTCACCTTCCACCCCACCAGCCGCACATACAACGTATAATCCTCCGACATTTTCACCTCCAACGGGATCCCACCACTGGCCACATCTTCCCATCTCCTTCCCTTTCGGATTTCCACAGAGACAACTCCGTAACTCCCTGGTCAATTTGTCTCTTCCCACCTAAAGCACCCCCTCCCCTGGTACTTTCCCTTGCAACTGCAGGAAATGCTACACTTGTCGCTTTACCTCCCTCCTCGATTCCGTCCAAGAACCCAAGCCGTCTTTCCAGGTGCGGCAGAGGTTCACCTGCACCTCCTCCAACCTCATCTATTGCATCCGCTGTTCCAGGTGTTAACTGCTCCACGTCAGTGAGACCAAGCGCAGGCTTGGCGATTGCTTCTCCCAACACCTCCGCTCGGTCCGCATTAACCAACCTAATCTCCCGGTGGCTCAGCATTTCAACTCCCCCTCCCATTCAAAATCCAACCTATCTGTCCTGGGCCTCCTCCATGGCCAGAGTGAGTCCCACCGCAAATTGGAGGAGCAACACTTCATATTTCACTTGGGTAGTTTACACCCCAGCTGTAAGAACATTGACTTCTCCAATTTCAGGTAGTCCTTGCTTTCTCCCTCCTTCCCCTCCCCTTCCCAGCTCTCCCACAGCCACTGTCTCCGCCTCTTCCTTTTTTTTTCCCACCACCCCCCATATCAGTCTGAAGAAGGGTCTCGACCCGAAACGTCGCCTATTCCTTCGCTCCATAGATGCTGCTTCACTCGCTGAGTTTCTCCAGCAATTTTGTCTACCTTCGGTTTTACCAGAATCTGCAGTTCTTTCTTAAGCAGTAACTGTTATTAGTTTTTAGCTTTTTGCATTTGCTCTTTCACCAGGGGCAGCACAGTGGCGCATCGGTAGAGTTGCTGCCTTACATCTCCAGAGACCTGTGTTCAATCCTGACTATATGTGCTGTCTGGGTGGAGTTTGTACATTCTCCCTGTGACAGCGTTGTTTTTCTCTGGGTGCTCCGGTTTCCAAAGACGTACAATTCCAAAGACGTGCGGTTCTGTAGGTTAATTGGCTTCTGTAAATTGTAAATTGCCCCTAGTTTAGTTTAGAGATACTGCATGGAAACAGGCCTTTCGGCCCACCAAGTCCACAGTGACCAGCGATCCCCGCACATTAATACTATCCCCAAAGGGCCTGTATCCACGCTGTATCTCTAAAGTCTGAAGGTGGCATGTTCAAAATGGATAACATGTGCATCAAATGGTGGACAGGTTCTCTGCTGAGGATTCATAACCAATAACCAGTCTCAGAATTTGATGGAACGATTCACTTCCCTGTAACTGCATTACCATTTCAGACGTGGTAATGTCTTCCTGCATTTAGATCATCTCACTCATGAAATCAAAATCATTCAAAGCATTCGTGGAGTTATTGCAACATAAAATACTGCAGATCCATGGAAACTGAAACTGTAACAGCAAATGCTGGAAGTTCTCAGCAAGATAAGCAAAGAGAAGGACAAGTACTAAGATGCAGTCAAAGGAGAAATGTGGGAGGGGATTAAAAATAATATCTGATAAAGGAGGATAGTGAATTCTCCAATTTTCAGTAACCTCTGCAAAATATCCCCCTCCCCCCTCTCCCCCATAACTCCCCCCCCCTTTCTTTCACTCCCTCTCCCCCACCCTTTCCTAAACCTTAGCTGACCTTGCACCTATCCCTTCCTTCCCTTCCCTCGCCATCTACATTCCTAAACAATTTGCATCTCGTTAATCCTCTAGCATCACAAATGGCAATGCCTTAATCCCTGGTCTCGTACCTTGTTGGTCTTGGTCCAATCAACTGCCTATTAGAAACCCCCCTCACCTGTTTTCACCTATGATCTACAAGCATTGAGCTGCCCCTCTACTCCTCTAGCTTTCTATACCTTCCCTCCACCCACTCCTGCAAACAATCTGAAGAAGGGTTCCCACCTGAAACATCACCTATCCATGTTCTCCAGTGATGCTCCCTGACCTGCTGATTTACTCCAGCACCTCAGCCTTTTGTGTCTTTCCATGACACGAGGCATGATGTTGCAAGGTGGGGTAGTGGATAAAACAAAAAAACAAAAGCTAGATCTAGAAGTGGTGAAAAAAAAAAGATTTTCCACCCTGATCCCACTGCTAGACTAAGTCGAATCATAATATCTTTGCAGTGCCGAAGCAGTGTACCACTGGTTGACTCTGGCCATAGATGCTGTACAGACTAGTTTAGTTTTAGAAACATAGAAACATAGAAATTAGGTGCAGGAGTAGGCCATTCGGCCCTTCGAGCCTGCACCGCCATTCAATATGATCATGGCTGATCATCCAACTCAGTATCCCGTACCTGCCTTCTCTCCATACCCTCTGATCCCCTTGGCCACAAGGGCCACATCTAACTCCCTCTTAAATATAGCCAATGAACTGGCCTCAACTACCCTCTGTGGCAGAGAGTTCCAGAGATTCACCACTCTCTGTGTGAAAAAAAGTTCTTCTCATCTCGGTTTTAAAGGATTTCCCCTTTATCCTTAAGAATTTGTTTGAATTCATTTTGTTTCGTTTTGTTTCTTTTTGTTTTGTTTTGTTTCTTTTAGCGGACTCGGTCGGCCAAAGGGCCTGGCTCCGCACCGTATCTTTAAACTAAACGAAAGGATACTACTTTTGTTTTGAGATACAGCATGGATTCAGGCCCTTCGGCCCACCGGGTCTGCGCCAACCAGTTCAGTTTAATATATTGTCACATGTACTGAGGTACATTGAAAAGCTTTTTGTTGCATGCTATCCAGTCAGTGATCCCCACATACAAGCTACATACTTGGGACAGTTTATAATTGTATCCAAAGCCAGTCTTAACCACCTTATCTACCTGCAAATCCATTTTGAAGGAACCCAAGTACCTGTTCTCCTAGATCCCTCTGCTCAACAATACATTCTGGGTCCTGCCATTCACTGTGAAGATCCTGGTCTGGTATGACTTCCCAAAATGGAACACCTCACACTTAATTAATTAAATTATAATCTCTGTTCTTTGGGCCATTGATCAAGATTCCACTGTAATTCTTCATTTGAAATGATACCACTTGTTTTGGTGTCATCTGCAAACTTACTAATCATTCCTTGTATTTCCCCATCTAAATCATCGATATAGATGGCAAACAGCAATGTGCCCAGCACCAACCCCTGAGGCACAAGACTAGTCACAGCCCTCTTGTCTAAAAAACAACCTTCCATTCCACATTCTGCTTCCTCCCGTTTCGCCAATTCTGTATGCAGTCTAGTTTGGTTTAGTTTAGTTTAGAGATACAGTGTGGAAACAGGCCCTTCAGGTCACTGGGTCTGCACTGGCCAGCGATCCCCTCATATTCACACTATCCTAGACACACTAGGGACAATTTTTACATTTACCAAGCCAATTCACCTACATATCAGTACCAGTTGGCTAGGTCTGCCTGGGATCCCATGTAATTAAACGTATTGGAACAGCCTACCATGTGAAACCTTATCAATGGTTTTAATGAAGTCCATAAACCCTACATGTACAGTCCTGTCCTTATTATCCCTTTGTTACAGAAAGAACTGAGATAGCAAGGGTCAATAGCTTCGAGAGATAAAATCAAGGCAGCGAAAAGCAAAAATAGAAGATTTAAAGGAATAAAAGGGACAAGAACATCCATGAAAAGAGGAAATGTAATTTTGAAAAGTCACCAAATAGATCGGAAAAGAATGAAATAATTAACTCAATTTTGAGTTATTTAGCCTTTAGAATATTCCCTGAACTATCCAAAGTCATGTGTACGTTAACTAAATGTGGAAATACTCAGACTTTCTTCCTCTACCTTGCTGCTGTTGATAAATTGATATCTGGCTTTAATTTATTTTTAAATATCACATTGAGTAGGCTATTTCCATCTGAAAGTGGGAGAAATCATATTGGATCAACATACAGCAAAAATGAAAATGGTTCGGGATTATGTTTAAAAATAGCAGAGTGTGTAAATCTTTGATAATATGGGTATTCATTTTGCTTGAAAGATTTTAAATCCATAAACAGCCTTTAACATTCTGATAAATGCTTTACATTATCCGGTTGAAAAAAAGTGAAGTTCGGAATAAAGAAGAGGGGATTTTAATTTACAACTTCTGTATTAGTTCTTTATGTTTTTGTTTCTGCAACGTTATGTTTTCCATGTCATTGTCCATCCAAACAAATTGTAAATACAGTGAAGCAAACTGCTGGATTGTTCATTGGGAAGGAATTGCAATGTACTCAAATACCCACTTAGCCATTCTGTCACAGATTTACATTAGTTCTTGTGATGTGTACATCACTGATAAGGTTGGCATGTGTTGTCACAGCTCAGGATGATTTAAGAAAGCAATGGGGAAGTTTGAACAGATGTGGCAAAGAACTTTATCTCCATTTTTAACTGAAGGACTTCCTAGATCATATTAGAGAACCAATTAAGTGTCAAGTGCATTGGAGTCACATATTCAGTATTCAGTATTCAGTATTAACTATATTGTCATTTCACTGAAGACTTACATACACAGAAGAAACAAAAAATTGTTTCTCATCAGTTCCTGTCAGTGCAATTAATAAAAACAGAATAAATACATACAACTTTAAAATTAACATATCTAAAATAAACCTAAAATTGAACTAAAAACAGACATTCAGACCGAACAGTGACTTTACCTTGACATATAGGTTAGAAAGATAAGCAAAAGAAAAGCTATACTTCACCCTCATTAGACCTCATTTGGACTACGCAGTTGCAGCATGGGACCCATACACAAATAAAAACATTTCTTCCATCGGACGTGTCCAAAGACAGGCAGCTCGATTTGTTACTAACGCCAATGAGAGTGAAGCGAGTGTCACCAAACTTCTGAATTCTCTGGGGTGGAACCCTCTCCAAGACAGATGTGAAGCTCACCGTTTGACCTGTTTTTACAAAATGTTAAATGGTCAGCTCGACATAGACTACAAGACTTCCACCAAACCCAAACCAATTAGGAGCAGACAAGGGCATTTGATCCAATTTGTGATCCCAGCTACAAAGACAGATGTGTACAGCAATTCGTTCTTCCCCCGCACAATTAAAGCATGGAATAATCTCCACCCTACTATAGTTACCCAACCAGATGCAACTAAATTTAAAGTAGTTCTTTCTTCCCAATAACCCTTTCTGGCTTAAGTCCTCCCTTCACCACCTCCAGTTTAAATTCCATTTGGAAGGAAACCAAGAACCAAGAACCATGGCAGTAAAGGCATTGGTGAATTGAAGAAAACCTTTGGGGAGAATGTACAAATTATGTACAGACAGCATCTGAGGTCAGGATCGAACCCAGGTCTCTGGCACCGTAAGGCAGCAACTCTACCGCTGCACCAACGTG
The DNA here is from genome assembly GCF_028641065.1 of Leucoraja erinaceus. Classification (NCBI taxonomy): domain Eukaryota; kingdom Metazoa; phylum Chordata; class Chondrichthyes; order Rajiformes; family Rajidae; genus Leucoraja; species Leucoraja erinaceus. The sequence continues at coordinate 10,501,003 of NC_073378.1, forward strand.
CTGCCCTGTATCTACAGTGTTATGAATGACTGATTGGGGTCATGACCACTTGGCTCCAACAGAAGATAATGCTCCTACAATGAGGCACTCTGACGCCTGCAACATAACTGAGCGGACCATCAGTAACGTCAATCTACCTCTCTGCCACCAGTACCAATTTGGAAAAACATATTGCCGTATACATCTGGAGGATGTCTTAGAAGTTATTGCTGCTCATCACATCCTGCAAAATAGGGCAAAGAAGGCGAGGAGGAGAGGAGGAGGTGGGGAAGGTGCCAATTAAGGGTGATCATTAAATGCTGCCATTGCAGATGATTCATACACGGTGAGTGACTAAAAATGATTCCTTATTTCCAAGGTTACTAAGCCATGTTTAAAATGAGGCTGCTCCACTGTTGCTCCATGTTCTACCACAACCTCTGAAGTTTCCCTTGAACCGGTGGAAGGACTTGTTTCAAAGCTCCCCTGGCTCCCAACAATCTGCTCCCATTTTAAGGAGTTTAAGAAGGAACTGCAGATGCTGGAAAATTGAAAGTACACAAAAATGCTGGAGAAACTCAGCGGGTGCAGCAGCATCTATGGAGCGAAGGAAATAGGCAACATTTCGGGCCGAAACCCTTGGGTTTCGGCCCAAAATGTTGCCTATTTCCTTCGCTCCATAGATGCTGCTGCACCCGCTAAGTTTCTCCAGCATTTTTGTGTACCTCCCATTTTAAGGATACGGATTGGTTTCAATCAGAACAAGTAATCATTCACATTGAACACAGACGAGTAGAGTCTGTAGGCTAAACTGGTGAAATGGAGGATGCGTTTGAGTTTAGTTTATTGTCACGTGTATTGAGGTACAGTGAAAAGCTTTCGTTGCGTGCTATCTAGTCAGCAGAAAGACAATACATGGTTACAATACAGCCTTCCACAGTGTACAGATACATGATAAAGGGAATAATGTGAATGACGTGATGATACATCCTGCACTAACTATCTGGACATTGTGATTCCAGCCACCACTTACCAATGTAATCTTATGCAGTTCCCTTAGTCTTTAAAGTTGTAAGTGTTGGTTATTTTGATTTGCTGTGTATAATTCCTGAGGCTGTTTCCAGGTATATATTGCAGACTTCATATTCATAATAAAAAAACATTTATCTCCCAAGATTGACACAAATGGCTTGAAGAAAATAGAAGTGGATTGCTCATTCATTTACCATAATTAGGTATTAAAGGTCTACGTTATTTAATATTAACCATTATTGTGTTCATCCTCCCACAGTTATTACTACTGGATTCACTGGGGAACACATGGCATGGCAGAGTTGCTGGCTGCTATTTATCTTTGTTTGCTTAGAAAGTGGTCTTTGTTTAACACTTGTCTGGTTTTGTTAAAGTGCCAGTCTATTCCACTGAACTGTTGCATAGCCACAAATGTGGCTTATCCAAGGCATAGCCAGAAACGTGAATCCTCGTGTCATTCACACTTTGTAGCCGATTGTAGACTATTAGCCAGGGATTATTTGCAGTACAGCAATACTACAGATATAATATAATAACAACTACATCTTCCCTGAGCCTACCGAGCACAATGGTACAGTGGTAGAGTTGGTGCCTTAAGCCCCTGTCCCATTTACGTGTCCTTGGCGCACTAACTACGCGACCTCATTGTCACGTTGAGGCGCGACGGTCCCGCGAAGGTCACACGCGTCTTCATGCGCCCGCACAGCCGTCTGGAGCGCATGACGTCATTGGGAGATAGACACAAAATGCAGGAGTAACTCAGCGGGACCGGCAGCATCTGTGGAGAGAAGCAATGGATGGTGTTTCTGGTCAAGACCCTTCTTGGTTTGGTTAAAGTGCCAGGCGAGACTAGGCTTGTATTCACTGGAGCTTAGAAGGATGAGGGGCTATCTTATAGAAACATACAAAATTTTAAAAGGGCTGGACAAGCTAGATGCAGGAAATATTTTCCCAATGTTGGGCGAGTCCAGAACCAGGGGCCACAGTCTTAGAATTAAGGGGAGGTCATTTAAGACTGAGGTGAGAAAAAAACATTTTCAACCAGAGAGTTGTGAACTTATGGAATTCCCTGCTACAGAGGGCAATGGAGGCCAAGTCACTGGATGGATTTAAGAGAGAGTTAGATAGAGCTCTAGGGGCTAGTAGAGTCAAGGGATATGGGGAGAAGGCAGGCACGGGTTAGTGAATGGGGACGATCAGCCATGATCACAATGAATGGCAGTGCTGGCTCAAAGGGCCGAATGACCTCCTCCTGCACCTATTTTCTATCTTTCTATGTTCAGTCTGAAAGAAGGATCTTGACCCGAAATGTCACCCATTACCTCTCTCCAGAGATGCTGCCGGTCCCGCTGAGTTACTCCTGCATTTTGTGCCTGCGATACCCACACATTAACACTATTCCACACACATTAACATAGAAACATAGAAAATAGGTGCAGGGGAAATCTTTTAGGACCGAGATCAGAAAAACATTTTTCACACAGAGAGTGGTGAATCTCTGGAATTCTCTGCCACAGAAGTTAGTTGAGGCCAGTTCATTGGCTATGTTTAAGAGGGTTAGATGTGGCCCTTGTGGCTAAAGGGATCAGGGGGTATGGAGAGAAGGCAGGTACAAGATACTGAGTTGGATGATCAGCCATGATCATATTGAATGGCGGTGCAGGCTCAAAGGGCCGAATGGCCTACTCCTGCACCTATTTTCTATGTTTCTATGTTTCTATAATTGCAGGCGAGCAGATGAGGTCAGTACACTACACTCATTCATTACATATTTGCAAACAAATAGACTCTGCTTACCTTCTTTGAAGAGGTGTTTTATATAATGGTAATAGATTTGTTATACTGACACTCACCAACCTATGCAATCAGCGACTTACATAAACTTGCACTGAAGTGAACAAGTCTGTAGTTGGTCCCTAGTGCCATCAAGGCAGCTTATAATTTCCATAACTGTACGATCACTCAAGTTTACATCGGAAACAAGCCAACAATGGCGGCAGTGCTTACCCAGAAGGCCATGCACTGGAAAAAATGCCCCAACTACGAGCTGCAGGAAGTGCCTCAATGGCAAGACAGAACTGATGCCGGCTTTGTGGTGGTCCTTACCAAGAAACCTGTGCGCCACATAAAGTGTCCCGGACGCATCCGGTAACCGATGAAACATTTAATATTCTCAATGAGTTACTTTGGGCTGATGATGTGGATGGTGATTCCAACTTGCGTAAATTCTGGCATATGCACGTGCTCATGGAATGTAACCATTACGCAAGTCACAGAGTGCCTGTATTAACGATGTTTTTGCCGCTACCTGGACCATCTTGATCTTCAGTTTTGTTGCTGTTTGTTGATCTGAAGAATATGCAACATCCATCTCAATTCATTGTTGATCAACATCATTTTTTTCTGAAGTCTGAAGAAGGGTCCCGACCCAAAACAACGTTTTTCCCCAGAGATGAGGAAAGATTGTAAAGACTAGGCTTGGATTCCCTGGAGTTTAAAAGGATGGCGGGGGGGGGGGATCTAATAGAAACATATAAAATTATAAAAGGACTGGACAAACTAGATGCAGGAAAAATGTTCCCAATGTTGGGCGAGTCCAGAACCAGGGGCCACAGTCTTAGAATAACGGGGAGGTCATTTAAGACTGAGGTGAGAAAAAAACTTTTCCACCCAGATAGTTGTGAATTTATGGAATTCCCTGCCACAGAGGGCAGTGGAGGCCAAGTCACTGGATGGATTTAAGAGAGAGTTAGATAGAGCTCTAGAGGCTAGTGGAGTCGAGGGATATGGGGAGAAGGCAGGTACGGGTTATTGATAGGGTCATGATCACAATGAATGGCGGTGCTGGCTCGAAGGGCCGAATGGCCTCCGCCTGCACCTATTTTCTATGTTTCTATATTTCTTTGCTGCCTGACCCACAGTTACTCCAGCACTTTGTGCTTTTCTTCACTTTTTTAATAGTTAGTCCCACTTCCACTTCAGAATAAAATTGTCATCCTATTTCTCCATAATATTTTGGTCTATCTTATTACTTGCATTTGGTCAATGTAGATGTTTCCGACTTTTTTACTATCTCTTTGCTCTTTTCTTCTAAGCTGAGCTGCAAAAAGCTTGTTCCATCATCAGATGCTCTGCTAAATTGAATCTTGTGGAATGATTCTTGAAAAAGTTTATCTAAATAATGGTTTATATTTAGAGTTAAACAACCTTCCACAACCTCTACTTCCAAGGAAAAAAGCAAAAACCACTGGAAAAACTCAGCAAGTCAAGCAGCATCTGTGGAGGCAAAGGCATGGTGTCAATGTTTCAGCTCAAGAATCTGCTTCATGACTTCTACTGCTCTACATTCCATTGCTCTTGTTCCTTCAAATCTTCCTCAACAAAGTAGACTCTTTGGATACATATTTAGAGGTTGGGCGCTTCCTTCATCCAACACCAAGTCTCCGTAAAGAACACACTTTAGTTTAGTTACAGCATGAAAGGCCCTATGGCCCACCGAGTCCACGCTGCACAGCAATCACCCATACACTAGCACACTTGCCGATGCTGCATGACTCTTGGAGCAACATAGAAACATAGAGACATAGAAATTAGGTGCAGGAGTAGGCCATTCGGCCCTTCGAGCCTGCACCGCCATTCAATATGATCATGGCTGATCATCCAACTCAGTATCCCGTACCTGCCTTCTCTCCATACCCTCTGATCCCCTTGGCCACAAGGGCCACATCTAACTCCCTCTTAAATATAGCCAATGAACTGGCCTCAACTACCCTCTGCGGCAGAGAGTTCCAGAGATTCACCACTCTCTGTGTGAAAAAAGTTCTCCTCATCTCGGTTTTAAAGGATTTCCCCCTTATCCTTAAGTCCTTAACGCTATCACTTTGTGTGTCTGAAGAAGGGTTCTGACCCGAAACGTCACCAGAGGTCTTGCCCAACCTGCTGAGTTACGCCAGCACTCTGTATCATTTCTTGACCTGAAATGTTGGCTGCTCCTCACTCCCTCAGCTGTTAAGTTTAGTTTAGTGTTAGTTTAGTGATGCGGTCTGGCAACAGGCCTTTCGGCCCACTGAGTCCGCGCCGACCAGCGATTCCCGCACATTAACACATTAACACTATCCTATACACTTGGGACAATTTACAGAGTCAATTCACCTACAAACCTGCATGTGTTTGGAGTGTGGGAGGATACCAGAGCATCTGGATGAAACCCACACATTCACAGGGAGAACGTTCAAACTCTGTACAGACAGCACTTGTAGTCAGGTTCGAACCACTGCACATCTCGTATGTGTATGTGACAAATAAACTCGACTTGACTTGACTTGACTTGACCAAGGTCTCTGGCACTGTAAGCCAGCAACTGTACCACTGTGCCACTGTGCTGCCCTAAACCTGTAGTGAACTATTCCCATTACATGTGCACCAAGAATATTGCACCACTTACACATGATGTCGATCTTGTTTCAGGAAAATAGCTTTTATTGTTACCTATTGACTACTGTGAAGTATGTGTTTGTGATGGATGAAACTCCTTGGCACTTTTCACAGCCAAGGCAATTTTGTAATAAAGCCAAACGCGTAACTATTTGGACTGAGTCTTTTTTTTTTCATTTAAGCCACAAATAAAACCTATCCTACTGTGCAGTTGAAAGATTTAATGCAACCCTGCAATGCAACCCTATAGTATCTGACTGTGTCTCCAATTGTGTGGCTCCTTGTGCTAACCTTGTAACCACTTGCTTTTTCAAATGGCATAGATTGAAATAATTCTCCAATTTCTAGACTAGTTCTTTGAATACAATATCTTCAACTGGTTACGAAGATACCAATTCACTGTAAAACTCAGATAATCCACATACAATGGTTCCAAAATCACAATGGATCTACAATTGGCTCACGGGGCACTGATTTCCTTGCTCTATTTGACACACAAGGCCCCCGATTCCCTTGCTTCCTTAATACACTGGGGCTCCCTTACAATTCCCTGGTCCTATCAAACAGAGAAGGGACCTAATTCCCATGGTCCCATTAAACACATCACTACCATGCACCTTTGAAACTAGACTGGGTTCTGTTTAATGTGCTACCCTGAAACTTACCAGTTTCACTATAGTACTATACTCTGTAACAACAACAAAAAACAGGCAAAATTACATTGAACTATTAATTGAAATAACACCCTATAGACCAGAAAATCTATCATTCCCAACTGTGCTGTACTTGGCGTATTGTGTTCAATTTTGTTCATGCAGTTACAAGAAAGATGCCATCAAGCTGGAAAAGATGCTAAGATTTACGAGGATGTTGCCTCGACTAAAGGGTATGAGCTATAGGGAGAGGTTGGGCAGACTAGGATGTTATTCCTGGAAATGCAGGCTAAGGGGTGATCTTACAGAAATGTTAAAATCATGACTGGAATAAATAGGGTGAATACACAGTGTCTTTTCACACAAGGCAGGGTAACTAGAGGGCATATGTTTAAGGTGAGAGTGGAATAATTTAATAGCAATGTTTGAGGCAACTTTTTTCACTCAATGAGTGGTGGGTATATAAAATGAGTTGCCAGAGGAGGTATTTGAAGCAGGTAAATAGGTGCAGGTGGAGAGCTTCAGGTACCTTGGCATCAACATCTCCCAGGACCTGACATGGTCACACCACCTCAGCAGCCTGGTAAAGAAGGCCAACCAGCATCTTTACCATCTCAGACGGCTGAGGGACTTCAAGCTCCCCCTCAGGGTGCTGAAGAACTTCTACACCCATACTGTGGAGAGCATCCTGAGTGGGAGCATCATCACCTGGAGGGGGAACACCACCAAGAGGGACCAACTGGCTCTGAGGAGGGTGGTTCGCTCAGCTGAGCGGACCATCAAAACCACCCACCCCAACCTGCAGGACATCTACACCTAGCGCTGCAGGTCAAGAGCCAGCAGGATTATCCAGGACCACACTCACCCCAACAACAGACTGTTTTCCCTGCTGCCCTCAGGGAAATGGTACCGGCTGCTCAGGGCCAACACGGAGAGAATGAGGAGGAGTTTCTTTCCCCAGGCCACGAGACTGCTGAACGAGGACTGAGTGTCGCCGCACCCCCCCCCCCTCCCCCAGCCCCCCCCAACGCCCAAACCCTCCCCACCCTCCTCACCAGCACCTGCACCCCCACCCAAACCCCCCGCCCGGCTCTGCATCGCTACCATCAAACACACACACATGGGACTGAACTGGATGGAACACGCTGTCATCACAGGTGTTCCACGGCACTTGTCACTTTGCTTGTAACAGCACTACTTGTTATGTGGTATATTTATGGGGTATGTGTTATATGTGGGTATTGTTTTATGTGGATTATGTGGTATCATGGGGTACATATTTATTATGTGTTATATGTGGGTATTGGTTTATGTGGGTTATGTGTAAGTGGGAAACCATGCATAGCTGGACAGGCACTTAAACATTTCATTACTGGTTATACCTGTATAATTGAATTGAATTGAATTGAATTGAATTGTACAATAACAACATATAAAAGACTCTTGGTCAGGTACATGGATAGGCATGGCTCAGAGGAATATGGACCACATGTGGGCAAATGGGACTGGCTTAGATGGGGCATCTTGGGCAGCGTTGGACAAGTTGGACAAAGGACTTCATTCCATGCTGCATGATACTATGATTCAATTAGCATGGTTTTATTGGAATAAAGTTTTGAGCTAATCTCTTCATAGGAAAACCTTTGTATCCTTTCTTACAGTTACTGTATATTCAGCTCCAGTGTATTTTTCATGTGTCCTTGTGTTGATAAAATTATTAATAGTGAAGATCATTTCCATTCTCTCCCAATGGAAAGGGAAAGAGCATGGTAGCCGATTAGGAAAAGGGGAGATGCAACGAGACCTGGGTATCATGGTACACCAGTCATTGAAAGTAGGTATTCAGGTGCAGCAGGCAGTAAAGAAAGCGAATGGTATGTTAGCATTCATAGCAAAAGGATTTGAGTATAGGAACAGGGAGGTTCTACTGCAGTTGAACAGGGTCTTGGTGAGACCACACCTGGAGTATTGCGTACAGTTTTGGTCTCCTAATCTGAGGAAGGACATTCTTGCCATAGAGGGAGCACAGAGAAGGTTCAGCAGACTAACTCCTGGGTATGTCAGGACTTTCATATAAAGAAAGACTGGATAGACACGGCTTGTACTTGCTAGAATTTAGACGATTGAGGGGGGACCTTATAGAAACTTACAAAATTCTTAAGGGGTTGGACAGGCTAGATGCAGGAAGATTGTTCCCAATGTGGGAAAGTCCAGAACAAGGGGTCACAGTTTAAGGGTAAGGGGGAAATCTTTTAGGGCCGAGATGAGGAAAACATTTTTCACACAGAGAGTGGTGAATCTCTGGAATTCTCTGCCACAGAAGGTAGTTGAGGCCAAGGTACACCAAAAAGCTGGAGAAACTCAGCGGGTGCAGCAGCATCTATGGAGCGAAGGAAAAGGGCAACGTTTCGTGCCGAAACCCTTCTTCAAGGTAGTTGAGGCCAGTTCACTGGCTATATTTGAGAGGGAGTTAGATGTGGCCCTTGTGGCTAAAGGGATCAGGGGGTATGGAGAGAAGGCAGGTACAGGATATTGAGTTGGATGATCAGCTATGATCATATTGAATGGTGGTGCAGGCTCGATGGGCCGAATAGCCTACTCCTGTTTCTATGTTTCTATGGTAGGATTGATTTGCTCACTCGTAGACTCTAACAATCGCCTTAACATCCTGTCTTGTCTTTTCTATTTTTCTGTCTAAACCATGATATTGCAGCACTCTAGGCTCTTCTGCACGGCATTCAATTGTTCTGAGATTTTAATTATTCTGTTATCAGCTCTGTCTGTCTCTGGATATAATAATGTGTTCAAGAAGGAACTGCAGATGCTGAAAAATCGAAGGTACACAAAAATGCTGGAGAAACTCAGCGGGTGCAGCAACATCTATGGAGCAAAGGTAACGGGCAATGTTTCGGCCCGAAACGTTACCTATTTCCTTCGCTCCATAGATGATGCTGCACCCGCTGAGTATCTCCAGCATTTTTGTGTACCTCCAGATATAATAAACTTGGAGGTAAACCAGCCTTGTAGATGGGTGAAACTTGTAGCATTGTTTAGTTTAGTTTAGATATATAGCATGGAAAAAGGCCTTTTGGCCCACCAAGTCCAAGCCGACCAACAATCACCAATACATTAATTCCATCCAACACACTAGGGTCAATTAACAGAAGTCAAATATTCAATATCACGCACTTCTCTATTTTACTACTATTCACTTTCTTTTCTTCCTTTCACCGCTAAAAAAAAAGAAGTTGTACATAAAATGTATCATGCCAATATATATTAGGTATCTAAAAGGTACCACATTATTGTACTTACTTCTAATAAAATAAAAAAAACAGGTCAAATAACTGACAAACCTGCATTTCCTTGGAATGTGGGGGGGGGGGGGACATTGGAGCCCCCAGAGAAAACTCACAAGGTCACAGGGAGAACATACAAACTCTGCACAGACAGCACCCATGGTCAGAATTGAACCCGGGTCTCTGGCGCTGAACGGCTACAACTCTACCCCAGCATCACTGTGCTGCCCCTGTGCCTCAGTATCTGCATTGAGTGGGTTGGCCACAGGATCTTGCCTTAGATGACCGTTAACTCCTGGGCCTTGATGATCCTTTGGGATCTCTTTCGTTGGCACAATGGGAATGGAATATTCACAGTCCGAGCTCAGAATGGAAGCACTCAGTCCGGATCTTGAGCAGCGAATAATTTTTATGGATTAGACAGTAGATCATGGCATCAACAAGGCATATGCCTCTGCCAAACAGTCGGTGAAATGAAAGAGCTACAGCGTACCCAATCACTTGGAAAAGGCCCTGAGGAAATAGCTCCCCTTGTTAATAGAATGAGCCTCTTTCTCTCTGGCGATTGTGTTCTTATTTTGTCTCTCTTTTGGTCTTATTTACAACTGTTTGAGTGAGGCAAAATAGCTCCCAAGAGCCCCCTAGTGGCTGGATATGCAGCATCATTGATGATGAAATGCTGCTTTAGGAAATGGGGAAAGTGTTTATGACAGAGGAGGGTCATACTGAGCAAATCGACAACAGTGTCAAGCATATTTTTCCCAGTGCCACATGACTATATCTGACCCGGAGATTAGACAGTAAACGCTTGCACACAAAAGTCGGAAAATTTCCACACCATGTGGTTTATTTTATTTATATAAATCTGAAGTAAAAAAAAATCAATCTATATATCTTGTGGTAAAAAAACCTGCCTGGTAACTTTTAATCCATGCGTGGTTTCGCAAATGATGCTTGAGAGAAACACCTGAAAAAAACATTTGACAGCTCAGTGCTCCAGGATCGAAATGTTTACAGAATTCAAATGAGACTAGGTGATGGCTCCCTTGTTAGCAACCAGAAGTAGGTAATATTTCCACTTCTGATTTCACATTTGGATTCCGAAATATACAAATTCAACACCCAGCCACTTAACATAAAAATATACTTTGGGGAATTGCTGTGGTGCCTAAAATTTAAATGCAAGCAATAAACCTCTGGCTTCTGTTACCATAAACAATATAACTTTGTTGCCTTTGTCCTTATTAAAACCAAAGCTTTCAGAATCTTGCTCCACCATCACTTGCTGATGATATCAACATATCCTTGTACTAGAGCACAAGATGCCTCTCATGCCTGACCCCCCCCCCCCCCCCCCCCCCCCCCAGGCAATTGAAAATAAATAACAGCACAAAGAATATATGACAATTTTCAAAAAATGAAGGTTCAGGTTCATAGGTTGAAGGAGAAAAATTAGGCCATTCGGCCATTAGGTCTGGCCCGACATTCAATCATGTCTGATCTATCTTTCCCCCTCAACCCCATTCTCCTGCCTTCTCCCCGTAACCCCTGACACCTGTACTAAGGTACTGCAAATCTGAAATAAAAAACAAAAAAGGTGGAAACACTCAGCTGGTCTGGCAGTATCTGTAGAGAGAGGAACAGAGTGATTTCCAGGGACGTTTAACTTTGTAAACTTAGTGGTAAAGATTTCCAGCCGCTAGATATTTGATTAAAATATTTTGGAAAAGTCATCTTGTCAATAATAAACATTTTGAAGAATGCACAGAGCAGCTGTCAGATGTCATCAGTCACATGAAACTTGTGACTCTGCACTTTCTTTGTTGGATTGATTTTTAATTGGCACCTAACACCATGAGTTGCATCAAAAACAGACTTTAATTAACTTATTTTATGCCTGAGATAAGTAGGGCGGGCAAATGTGTAATATCAAAGCAGCTGAGTTCAGAAAATACTTTTTTTCCAAGTAGTTATCTTGGAAACAAAGTAAAATAGTAAGATTAAACGAGAACTTACCAGTTTGAAGTTTAATCTTTATTTTATGAGGAGTAACGTTGAGGGATTACGTGAAGACCCCATCCATTACGAATTTTGCAAGACCCGTGTATTGAGGCCAAATGGAGGAAGACATAAAAGAACATTCCTTCCTAGTGTAGCGAGAATGCACCCTTCGCCACTGTATGCCTCGTTCACTGTTGATTGAAACTGGATGCAAGCAACTCAAAAGTTAGTGTTCTATCAATCCACATTGTCATTAAATACTTTGCGATCACACATTCATTCTGTGTTGTCATTGATTTTGCATAATAATACACCAGTGCTAAATGCGGTTTGGTAAAACTATCACTGGATACATTGATTTGATTGTACCTTTGTGATTAACATATACCACCACCAAAGTGTATCACCTTGGACTTGTGCATGCCGTATATGCATATCCACACACCCTTTAATGCCCAGAATGCACCTGGTGTCCATTGGTAGTTGATACCATGACTAAACACTTGATAACTCATGCTAATCCCATCGGCCTCCGTAACTAGAGATGGTATTAGTAAATTACCCATTTTTGGGCAATAGCATCAGTTTGTAAATGACTGAAGATTTACGGATAAGAGGTTTTAGTGGAGCAAAGTTGTCCATCATTGTGACTTTGATTGTTTCAGCTAAAAAATAGCAGAGGTCTAATTTTTTGTCTCAAAGCTGATCCCAGACCAATAAATAGATGATTGTATCCCAATAATCAATAGTTTCAGTTGGTATCAACTTAATTTAAATTTAACTGGACGGGTGAGAACCAGTTCCTCAAATATATAGCTATGTGTCTGATAAGGCTAATTTAGTAAACTACAGTATGTTCAATATCATCCAGATTGGCCTTGCTACTTATTTGTTAGCTCTGTGCAACCGAAGCACTGATAGTAGTGATTTGGTAAATAATCTGGAAACTGGAGTTAGCCCATTGTAACGCTACTGAGTGTATCGATGACTCATCCAGTTAAATTTCAAATATTTTCAACCCTGTGAGTGGAAATGATCACACGGAAGTTATTCAGAAAAGTCTATACTGCACATGCAGGTTGAGGCTGTTGACAATGATCAGTCCACATCCCATTCTTGTGAGCCTTGTCTTGAAAGGCAACTCAACCATACCTGTGTGCAGTATAAACTAATCTAGTGTTATCCCAAACCAGTGTAAATATTCAAACCAGTTTAATATTACCAATTTGTATCCGTGACAGGAAACATCATCGATGAGGTTCCATATCTTTATCCGAATGGGAGGACTTATGCGACCCGAACAGGAGCTGCCTCAAACATGTATGCATGATTTTACATCTGCCACTGGAGGTAGAGGAGCTCGAGTACGAGGTTGGCGCATCTTCCAGGAAGGCCGTTCTGGGCTGTGGCCTAAAAAAGACCTTTGTCCTGGTTGTACGGCCTTCAAGCTTTCACCAGTTTCAGTTCATCGTGGTTTGCTGGTGGGTGCGTAGGGGTGCTGCCGTCGAAGATGTGAGGTCTTGCATGATGATGTGGCCTTCCTGAACCCGACGCCACTCGTCGAGCTCCTGCTGCTGGTAGTGTTGTTCCTGCACCCCCTGCACACTTGTGGTTTCTTCAGCCAAACCACTGTCTTCAGAGTCAGCCCAGAAATGACTCCTAATGCTCCCCTCTGTCGAGGGAGATGCATTATGCAGCCCCCAATAAGGTGCTGCCATAGGCGTCCTAGGACCACATGGTGACTAGACTCCAATGCCGGAGCATGTCACATTGGAGCTTCTGCTCCATCAACCGCTCCATGCGGGATATGCGATCACAGTTGCTCCCGCCGGCGGTGAGTCTTCACAGCCCGACTCGTCCACGTCTTCGGCCTGTCCGACTTCTGCTTGGCTTTCCCACCAGTCTGAGGTGATGATTCCGACTGTGCAGGTGCCAGGTCGGAGACTGCTGATCAATAGCGATCCAGGTGCAGTCTACAGCTGCTGACTGCCCGCAATTCCGCGGTCCTCCGCAGTCAGTCTGGACGCGGTCCATTCCTGTAACTTATTCTCACAAAATAGCACAAAACGACCTTCGAGTAAGGAAATTTACCTGCATGTCCTTTTTAAACCTTCTGCTGCGGGGCAACGCTCCTCCCGAGCCTGGTCTCATTCCGCATTCCGCGGTTCCGAGCCCCTAGATCCGTGGGCGGGATTCACCATGACCGGGGTTCCCTGGAAGTTCGAGACTGGGGTTTCCGCTCCGTCCCGACTTTGCCCCGGACTTTTAGCAGGACCTCTAAGTAGAGGTTCCTGCAAGAAGATTTAAACTGAAAGTTTTAAAAAAAACTTACCTCAGGTCTGTTGCTGGCAGGAGAATCACGTTCACCCTGCCAGTCGTCACGCTATGCGATAGACGATATGGCACACATGCGTACTGGACAGGGTCTTCACGTAGTCACTCACGTGACTCCGAAGTAAAACAAAATTTAAATTCAGTCATCCGATATTTTTTTCTACTTTGAAATTTTTCCCCTTCTTTTTCTGTCCTATGCTAAGATCTTTGGGAAATTGAAACCCAAGAATCCTAATTGAGGTTGGGACTGTTTCTTCCCAGTAGTGTGGTAGAGGGCCATCTCCAAAGAATGGATGGAGTCACCTATGGTTGAACTGGCCTGCATTGTGTATCTTTCACTTTCACTTTACCTGTTAAGACTTTTGACAACTTTATCCCAAAGATAACTATACGAAACAACACTGAATTGAAAATTACTTTAAAATTATATCTCCATTAAAGGTATAAAAATACCGGGCAAAAATATATTGGCTGTTAACTTTATCTGTGCCCCTCATGATTTTAGAAGCCTTTACATGGTCAGCCTCCTACACACCAAGGGAAAATGGTTGTAGCCTATCCAGCCTCTCCTTATAAATCATTACTGTATTATGTTACTTTCCATATAGTATGTTTTACAAAGATTCATGATGAGTAAGGATATGTTCAGGGGAGATATTCTTGCTATTGAGGGAGTCCAGCGTAGGTTTACAAGGTTAATTCCCGGGATGGCGGGTCTGTCATATGTTGAGAGAATGGAGCAGCTGGGCTTGTACACTCTGGAGTTTAGAAGGATGAGAGGATATCTCATTGAAACATATAAGATTGTTAAGTGCTTGGACACACTAGAGGCAGGAAACATGTTCCCGCTGTTGGGAGAGCCCAGAACCAGGGGCCACAGTTTAAGAATATGGTGTAAGCCATTTAGAATGGAGATGAGGAAACACATTTTCTCACAGAGAGTGGTGAGTCTGTGGAATTCTCTGCCTCAGAGGGTGGTGGAGACAGGTTCTCTGGATGCGTTCAAGAGAGAGCTAGATAGGGTTCTGAAAAATAACGGTCAGGGGATATGGGGAGAAGGCAGGAACAGGGTACTGATTGGGGATGGTCAGCCGTGATCACATAGAATGGCGGTGCTGGCTCGAAGGGCCATTGGCCTACTCCTGCACCTATTGTCTATTGTCTATTGTCTATTGTCTATATTCCCAAAACCTCTTCATAGCTACTTCCATAACTGGCAGCACTTATAACCAATTCTTACAATGGTGGCACAATGGTGCAGCATAGAGTAGCTGCCACCTTGCCAGAGACCCAGGTTCAATCCTGACTGTGGGTGCTGTATGAACAATACGGAGTTTGCATGTTCTCCCTGTGATGACATGGGTTTCCTCCGGGTGCTCTGGTTTCCTCCCACATCCCAACGATGTGCGGGTTTGTAGGTTAATTGGCTTCTGTGAAATTGTCCCCAGTGTGTAGGGTAGAACTAGTGTACGGGTGATCGATGGTCGGTGTGGACTTGGTGGACCTGTTCCCATTGGTGCAGCATCTCTAAACTAAAATAAACAGAAGTGCTGTTTCTTTGTCTACTTTCCACCCAGCTGTTGTTGATCAACCAGATACCTCTACTGCAATGTTCCTCTCTTCTTGGATGTTGGCTTAGCTTAGTTTATTATTGTCACATGCACCAAGATACTGGGAATTGCTTTTGTTTGTGTGCTATTCAGTCAAAGAAAAGACTATACATGAATACAACCAATCCGTCCACAGTGCACAGATATTGGATAAAGGGTACAACATTTAGTGCGAGCTAAAGTCCACTAAAATGTCCAACCCTGCCCCTCATCAGATGGACCACACTACAGACAATCCAGAGAAAGCCAACCTTAGTCAGTGTCATTGGATAGCAGGAAAACGGGGAGGCACATTGATTCCTTGTCAAACCTCACAAGAATAATTCCAACTGCTGAGATTGAAGGCTAAGATAAGTTCTACTGTGCTGTAAACCTCAATATTTTGTTTTCCGTATGAAAGTGTAATAATCTTTGATTCTTAAACTAAGGACAGTTGCAAAGTTGCAAATATCTGCAACCAATGATTGATGCACAGACAACAATACAACCTTTTCACTACATCAAAAACTCTTAATTTTAGATGACAGTTTAGGCAGCAGCATTGAGAATCCAATTGGATCTATGCATAACTTTTGGAATGCTCTCAGGATCGATTTGAATGAGGATGGGTCCCAAGACCTAATGGCAGGTGGCATTCCACTGGTTCAAATCTCTAGCAAACTAGGATAATAATAATGAGGCCTTATCAAACCTTAACAATGAGAAGATGAAGATGTCCACAAATCTTCTAGCTAACTGGTCGTGCATGTTTTAAGAACAGGGCCAGGTACACCATCAAGGTCTGACATTTCCTGAGGGTTCACCCTACTGAAGGATCATTTGATCGTCTAAGCTAAGGGTTCTGATCGTCAAGAACTGGACCAACTTGGACACATGGTTAAGCTGGAAGCAGGACCCTATTTGCCAGGAGCGGCACTATAGCGCAACGGTAGAGCTGCTGCATTACAGCGCCAGAGACCCCGGTTCGATCTTGACTAAGGGTGCAGTCTGTATGGAGTTTATAGGTTCTCCCCGTGACCGTGTGGGTTTTCTCCGAAGTCTTTGGTTTCCTCCCACCCCCCAAAGGGGTACAGGTTTGTAGGTTAATTGGCTCGGTATAAATGTAAATTGTCCCGAGTGTGTGTAGGATAGTGTAATGCCCCGTCCCACTTAGGAAACCTGAACGGAAACCTCTGGAGACTTTGCGCCCCACCCAAGGTTTCCGTGCGGTTCCCGGAGGTTCCCGGAGGGTTTTGTCAGTCTCCATACCTGCTTCCACCAAGAACGGAACTCACTATCAAAACATGGAGGGGACGGGGGACACAATTTTTTGGCGGCCACGTGCGCATGCACATACTCATACACACATGCGAGGCTTCGGAGGCTCAATCCAGTACTAGAAATGACGATTTTAAAATTTGGATTACAAAAACTTGGGGGGGATGTCACCCACCTCTCAAAACATGGGGGGGACGTGTCCCCTCTGGCCCCCCCGGGTTTTCCGCCCCTGGCTTCCACTACCTACAACCTCCGGCAACCACCTGCAACGTCCGGGAACCGCACGGAAACCTTGGGTGGGGCGCAAAGTCTCCAGAGGTTTCCGTTCAGGTTTCCTAAGTGGGACAGTGGCATTAGTGTGCGAGGATCGCTGGTCAGTGCGGACTCAGTGGGCCGGAAAAGGTCTGTTTCTGCGCTGTATCTCTAAACTAAACTAAACTAAGAATAGCCATTCAGCGGACATACCACGCAGGGCCTTATTAATGTACTCAGAGCTGACCATCCCCCAGATGATCATACCCAAATCCAAGGTTGCAGGGACGAAACTGCATAATCTCAGGAAATCACAGGCCATCTGAAGATCCTATTCATTATGTCACACCGTGTCTACGAAGCTTGGTTGCGACATCTTCAATGGGCAGACAGGGGAGAACTCCATGTTGCCAGATCACTGGATGTGGCATAGAACCAATATTACAAAAATAAATTCCCAACGGGTTCCTATTCATTTCATTGTTTAAGAAAGAACAGCAGATGCTGGAAAAAGCGAAGGTAGATAAAAATGCTGGAGAAACTCAGCGGGTGAATGCTGCCTCACCTGCTGAGTTTCTCCAGCATTTTTGGCTACCTATTCATTTCAATCATCACATATAAACAAAGGAATTTCCGATTTCACAATATTTCTCAATATTCCATAATTCATATAAGCTTGCTTCATGCCAGATACAGTATGTCATTAACGTACAAAAATAGACAGAAAAAATTGTTTTACTAAGACTTATATGCCCATAATACAATTGGCAAAATTGGCCTCAGCTAATATTGTGAACGGGCCTGTATTATCCATGTGACATTCTGTCACAGTCACGACCTATCATCAAATGAGCAGCATAATCAAGGATGTGATTCTCCCCTCCCCCATCAGGCAAATGGTATAGAAGTTTGAATATGTACACAACCAGATTCAAGGACAGTTTCTTCCCAGCTGTTATCAGGCAACTGAATCATCCTACCACAACCAGAGAGCAGTGCTAAATGACTATCTACCTCTCTGGTGATCCTCGGACTATCCTTGATTGGATTTTGCTGGCTTTCCTTGCACTAAACGTCATTCCTTTATCATTTATCTATACATTGTAAATGGATCAATTGTAATCATGCATTGTCATTCCCGCTGACTGGTTAGCATGCAACAAAAGTTTTTCACTGTGCCTCAGTACACGTGACAATAAACTAAAATTAACTAAACTGAACCACCAACCAAGTTATGACAACAAGCATCCTAAGCGATAACTATGTTACATTCTCCATTACGGATGTTTTCACACTCTGCACACTATTTGATCTCCCCACATAAATCCAGATGGAGTATCTTTGATTCTGTTGCACCAAAGCCACTCCATGTATTTCAGTATTTTTTTGAAGGAGATCATTATTAAAGAGGTCCCTCCTTAGAGGGGGTGATTGTGTTTGCTACTCTGCACAAGAACTACAGGCACAAGTGAGCCTGCTATCTGCGTAAAAGAGTTCCTGAAACAGTCATCCTTGCTGAAAGGTTGGATGGAGCAAGAGGTTGAACATGTGCAGGCATTCAATTCATTTTTCCAACAGCGCGTTGCAATGTTCTACCTAGGAAATGCTTTTGTTTTATGTGTTTCTCATTCTGCCACACAGATCTAGGTGTGATGGAAAAAATTATATGGCCCTATATGCATGCTGCCGCAGACCAACTCAAATTACATCCCTGATCTCTTGATCTACACCTGATCTGCAACCTTCAATTTGACAGGATATTATGTTCCAGATAAATTGTAATACAATGACACCGTGGATCTAGATCAAGGACATAAAGTCATAGAACTATGCAGCATGGAAATAGGTGCTTTGGACAATTTATCTGAATTGCCCAAATAAGCTGTACACCAGGTACACCAGTCATTGAAGGTAGGCATGCAGGTGCAGCAGGCAGTAAAGAAAGCGAATGGTATGTTAGCTTACATTGCAAAAGGATTTGCGTATAGGAGCAGGGAGGTTCTACTGCAGTTGTACAGGGTCTTGGTGAGACCACACCTGGAGTATTGCGTACAGTTTTGGTCTCCAAATCTGAGGAAAGACATTCTTGCTATAGAGGGAGTACAGAGCCGGTTCACCAGACTGATTCCTGGGATGTCAGAACTGTCTTATGAAGAAAGACTGGATAGACTTGGTTTATACTCTCTAGAATTTAGGAGATTGAGAGGGGATCTTATAGAAACTTACAAAATTCTTAAGGGGTTGGACAGGCTAGATGCAGGAAGATTGTTCCCGATGTTGGGGAAGTCCAGGACAAGGGGTCACATCTTAAGGATAAGGGGGAAATCCTTTAAAACAGAGATGAGAAGAACTTTTTTCACACAGAGAGTGGTGAATCTCTGGAACTCTCTGCCACAGAGGGTAGTTGAGGCCAGTTAATTGGCTATATTTAAGAGGGAGTTTGATGTGGCCCTTGTGGCTAAGGGGATCAGGGGGTATGGAGAGAAGGCAGGTACGGGATACTGAGTTGGATGATCAGCCATGATCATATTGAATGGCGGTGCAGGCTCGAAGGGCCGAATGGCCTACTCCTGCACCTAATTTCTATGTTTCTATGTTTCTAAGCTAATCCTAATTGTCGAAAATAGACACAAAAAGCTGGAGTACCTCAACAGGACAGGCAGCATATCTGGAGAGAAGGAATGGGTGACGTTTCGGGTCGAGACCCTTCTTCAGACTGGTTAGGGATAAGGGACACAAGGGATATAGACAATGATGTAGAGAGATAAAGAACAATGAATGAAATATATGCAAACAAGTAACGGTGATAAAGGAAACAGGCCATTGTTAGCTGTTTGTTGGGTGAAAATGAGAAGCTGGTGCAACTTGGGTGAGGGAGGGAGAGAGAGAGAGAGAGAATGTCGGGACTACTTGAAGTGAGAGAAATCAATATTCATACCACTGGGCTGTGAGCTGCCCAAGCAAAATATGTGATGCTCTTCCTCCAATTTGCATCTAGCCTCACTGTTACAATGGGGGAGACCTAGGACAGAAAGGTCAGTGTGGGAATGGGAAGGAGAATTAAAGTGTTTGGCAACTGAGAGATCAGGTAGGTTCAGGCGGACTGAGTGAAGGTGTTCAGCGAAATGATCGTCCAGTCTATGTTTGGTCTCGTCGATATATAAGAGTCCACATCTTGAACAACAGATACAGTAGATGAGTTTGGAGGAAGTGCAAGTGAGCCTCTACCTAACCTAATCCTAATTGTCCATGTTTTTCCCGTACCCTTCTACACATTTCCTTTCCATGTACCTGTCCACACGTACTATAAAGGTTATAATTGCATCCACCCCCACCACCTCCTCTGTCAGCTAATGCACTACCCTCTGTGGAAGTTTCCCCTCTCACCTTAAACCTATGCCCTCTAGTTTTGGACTCTCCTACCTTGGAGAAAAGATAGTGGCCAACCACCTGATCCATGCCCCTCGTAATCATATAAACTTCCATAAGGTCACCCCTCAGTCTCCTACACACCAAGGAAAAAGTCCCAGCCTATCCAGCCTCTCCTTGTAAATCAAAATCTCCAGTACCAGTAACGTCCTCATAAATATTGTTTGCATCCTTTCCACTTTAATGACATACTTGTTCATTGGATGTTTAGGCAGAGATAGACAAATTCTTGATGAGAATGGGTGTCAAGGGTTATGGGGCGAAGGCAGGAACATGTGATTAAGAGGCAGAGATCAGCCATGATTGAATGGTGGAGTAGACTCGAAGGGCCGAATGGACTAATTCTACTCCTATAACTTGTGAACTTGTGAACATTACCAGTTAACTGTTGCTCTTCGGACAAACGAGTCACATTGCACAGGAAAATCCCATGAAAAATAATGGGATTATAGTTATCTATTTTCCAACTATAAATTCAAAATGGCTGGATGATATTATGTTCCAGTTAAACTGGAATATGATGAGCCAATAGATCTTGAAAATGACTAATAGTCACAGTCAAAAAGCTAAAAACAAACACAGTGCTGGAGGAACTGGTGACATGGTCAATCCTAACACACAGAGAGTGGTGATTCACACAGAGAGTGGTGAATCTCTGGAACTCTCTGCTGAAGAGGGTAGTCGAGGCCAGTTCATTGGCTATATTTACGAGGGAGTTAGATGTGGCCCTTGTGGCTAAGGGGATCAGAGGGTATGAAGAGAAGGCAGGTACGGGATACTGAGTTGGATGATCAGCCATGATCATATTGAATGGCGGTGCAGGCTCGAAGGGCCGAATGGCCTACTCCTGCACCTAATTTCTATGTTTCTATGTTTCTATGTTTCTAACTACGGGTGCTTGAGTCAACGGCATTTGTACTTTTTCTTCTTCTGGCGTTTGAGGCAGCAGAAGTCAGCAGCAGGGCGATGCCATCCGTTTTGTCATCCGTAGGTGCCCGCCCTAAAAAGGGCGCATGTTCCGGGTTGGTGCCAAGCTGCGCCACTGCTGCTGTCTCTGTTTGTTGTTGTTCGCCTGACTGAGGGCAGTTGACACCGGCCGGCGTGGGTTTGCCCCGGGAGCCCTGGTTTCCTCCCACACGCCAAAGACGTACAGGTTTGTAGATTAATTAGCTTGTTAAAATTGTGGATTGTCACTAGTGTGTGTAGGATATTGTTGATATGCGGGGATCGCTGGTCGGCACGGACGCAGCGGGCCACAGGGCCTGTTTCCGTGCTGCATCACTAAACTAAACTAAACTAAACTTAGCAGGTGAGGGAGGGAGAGACAGATGCCATGTCAGGTCGAGAAAAGACACAGTGCTGGAGTAGCTCAGCAGGTTAGGCAGCATCTCTGGTGACGTTTCGGGTCAGAACCCCTCTTCAGACACACAAAGTGTTGGGGTAGCTCAAAGAGTCATGCAGCATCACAAATTGCTGGAGTAACTCAGCTGGCCTGACGAAGGCTCCCGACCAAGTCACGTTCTCCAGAAATACAACTTAACACACTGATTTATTCCAGCACTTTGCATATTCTTTTGTAAACCAACACCTGCAGTTCATCTATATTTCAGGTCGAGACCCTTCTTCAGTCTGAAAAAGAGTCCGACTCAATCCATTCTCTTCACAGCCGCTGCCCGACCCACTGAGTTCTTCCAGCAATTTGTTTTTTGCTGAAAATTCCAACAACTAGAGTTTCCTGAGTCATATATCTATATGGCATGGAAACAGGCCTTTGGCCCTAATCATACGTTGCCCAATGGAGCTGGTCCCATTTCCTTGACTTTGACCGATAACCCTCTCAACGTTTCCTAAATATCTGAAAACAACTTGCATTTTAATAGAGCCTTTTCAACCTTGTAATTTATCATGTTCATGTTCATAGTGTATAGGAGCAGAATTAGGTCATTTGGCCTATAAAGTCTGCTCCGCCATTCAATCATGGCTGATCTATCTTTCCCTCTCAAACCCATTTCCTGCCTTCTCCCATCACCATTACTAATTAAGTAACTTTTAATATCCACTTTAAAAATACCCAATGACTCGGCCTTCATAGCCATATGTGGCAATGCCTTCCACAAATTCACCAGTCACTTACTAAAGACATTTCTCCTTATCTCCTTTCTAAATGTACATCCATTTATTCTGAGGCTGTCTCTGGTCCTAGACCTTCCCACTATAGGAAATATCATAGAAACATGGAAAATAGGTGCAGGAGGAGGCCATTCGGCCCTTCGAGTCAGCACCGCCATTCATTGTGGTCATGGCTGATTGTCCCTAATCAATAACCCGTGCCTGCCTTCTCCCCATACCCCTTGACTCCACTAGCCCCTAGAGCTCTATCTAACTCTCTCTTAAATCCATCCAGTGACATGGCCTCCACTGCCCTCTGTGGCAGGGAATTCAACAAATTCACAACTC
This sequence comes from Leucoraja erinaceus, assembly GCF_028641065.1. Lineage (NCBI taxonomy): Eukaryota > Metazoa > Chordata > Chondrichthyes > Rajiformes > Rajidae > Leucoraja > Leucoraja erinaceus. Next base: position 10,523,740 of record NC_073378.1, read on the forward strand.
TCTGGGTGAAAAATGGCTTTCCCTTTATTCTAAGACTGTGGCCTCTGGTTCTGGACTCGCCCAACATTGGGAACATTTTTCCTGCATCTAGCTTGTCCAGTCCTTTTATACTTTTATATGTTTCTATAAGATATCCTCTCATCCTTCTAAACTTCAGTGAGTACAAGCCTAGTCTTTTCAATCTTTCCTCATATGACAGTCCCACCATCCCTGGGATCAATCTCGTGAACCTACACTGCACTGCCTCAATCACAAGGATGTCCCTCCTCCAATTCGGAGACCAAAACTGGACACAATACTTCAGATGTGGTCTCACCAGAGCCCTATACAACTGCAGAAGAACCTCTTTACTCCTATACTGAAATCCTCTTGTTATGAAGGCCAACATTCCATTAGCTTTCTTCACTGCCAGCTGTACCTGCACGCCAACTTTCAGTGACCGGTGTACAAGAACGCCCAGGTTTCACTGCACCTCTCCCTTGCCTAACCTAACCCCATTGAGATAATAATCTGCCCTCTTGTTTTTGCCGCAAAAGTGGGTAACCTCACATTTATATATATTATACTGCATCTGCCACGCATCTGCCCACTTACTCAACCTGTCCAGGCCACCCTGCAATCTCCTAACATCCTCTTCACAGCTCACACTGCCACCCAGCTTTGTGTCATCCGCAAACTTGCTAGTGTTACTCCTAATTCCCTCTTCCAAATCATTAATATATATGGTAAACAGTTGCGGCCCCAACACCGAGCCTTGTGGCAATCCACTCGCCACTGCCTGACATTCTGAAAAGGACCCGTTCACTCCTACTCTTTGCTTCCTGTCTGCCAACCAATTTTCTATCCATGTCAACACCCTACCCCCAATACCATGTGCTCTAATTTTAGTCACCATCTCCCATGCGGGACCTTATCAAAGGCTTTCTGAAAGTCTAGATACACTACATCCACTGGTATCCCTTCATCCATTTTACTTGTCACATCCTCAAAAAATTCCAGAAGATTAGCCATGCGCGATTTCCCTTTGATAAATCCATGTTGACTTGGACTAATCACTGCTATCCAAATGCCCCATTATTACATCTTTAATAATTGACTCCGGCATCTTTCCCACCACCAAAGTCAGGCTAACTGGTCTGTAATTCCCCGTCTTCTCTCTCGCTCCTTTCTTGAAAAGTGGGATAACATTAGCTATCCTCCAATCCACAGGAACTGATCCTGAATCATTCGAACATTGGGAAATGATCACCAATGCATCCACTATTTCTATAGCCACCTCCCTGAGGACCCTGGCCTGCAGACCATCAGGCCCAGGGGATTTATCACCCTTCAGTCCCATTAGCCGACCCAATACTATTTCTTGCCTAATGAAAATTATTTCAGTTCCTCTACCCCCTTAGATCCTGTGTCCTCCAGTACATCTGGGAGATTGTTTGTGTCTTCCTTAGAGAAGACAGATCCAAATTACCTGTTCAACTCTTCTGCCATTTCCTTGTTACCCATAATAATTTCTCCTGTGTCTGCCTTCAAGGGACCCACATTTGACTTTTTCCCTTTTCCCTTAACATATCTAAAGAAGCTTTTACTGCCCTTCTTTATATTCCTGGCCAGCTTCCCTTCGTACTTCATCTTTTCAGCCCGTATTGCCCGTTTTGTTTCCTTCTGTTGTCATATGAAAGTTTCCCAATCCTCTGGCTTCCGACTACTCTTTGCTGTGTTATACATCTTTTCTTTTAGTTTTATTCTATCCCTAACTTCTCTTGTCAGCCACGGTTGCCTCCTACTCCCCTTAGAATCTTTCTTCCTTTTTGGAATGAAGTGATCCAGCGCCTTCTGGATTATGCCCAGAAATTCCTGCCATTGCCGTTCCACCGTTATTCCTGCTAGGATCCCTTTCCAGTCTACCTTGGCCAGCTCCTCCCTCATGCCTTCATCATCCCCTTTGTTCAACTGCATCACTGCATCCTCTCTACATCCATTCCATCCAGGCCTTTCAGTATTCCATAATGAGGTCCTCCCTCATCCTTCTAAACACCAACAAGTGCAAGCCCAGAGCCATCAAACGCTCATCACACGTTAACCCAATCATCTCCGAGATCATTCTCGTAAACCTCTGGATCTTTCCCAATGCCAGCACATCCTTCCTCCAATATGGGCCCAAAACTGCCCACAATACTCCAAATGGGCGCTGACCTGTGCCTTATAAAGCCTTAGCATTACATCACTGTTTTTATATTCTATTCCTCTCAAAATAAATGCTAATATTGCATTTGACTTCCTTACTAACGATTCAACTTGCAAATTAACCTTTTGAGAATCCTGCATCAACATTCCCAAATCTCTTTTCACCTCCGGTTTCGGAATCCTCTTCCCATTTAAAAAATAGTCTACAACTTTATTCCCACAACTAATGTACCAAATGCATCACAGCTACATGTATACATTTCAAGTATATACCCTGCGACTTTTGGATGTCACACTGTTGCTGCTTTCACAGCTCCAATGACCTGGCTTCAAGTATGACCTCTTCTGCTATCTTTATAGTCTATATGGGTCCATGGGTGTATCTCAGTTCATCACCATGACCCCCCCCCCCCCCCCCCCCCCCCACAACTACTGTAAGCATTTATTCCAAGAGGGCTGGATCAAAAAGACAGGGGTGTAATGTTGAGGCTTTATTTGGCACTGGTCATAGAGCATTTGCAATACTTTGAGCAGTATTTGGTCCCATATCTGAAGAAGGATGTGCAGGCATTGGAAAGGGTGCAGAGGAGGTTTATGTGAATGATCCCAGGAATGAATGGGTTAACTGAGGAAGAGTGTTTGAAGGCTCTGGGCATGTAGTCGCAGTTGTCTAGAAAGATGAGGGGATATCTCATAGAAACTTACCGTATAGTGAAAGGCCTGGATAGAGGTAATCTGGCGAGGGTGTTTCCACTAGGGTAGGACCAGAGCCTCAGAATAAAAGGAAGTTACCTAGAAACATAGAAAATAGGTGCAGGAGTAGGCCATTCGGCCCTTCGAGGCTGCACAGCCATTCAATATGATCATGGCTGATCATCCAACTCAGCATCCTGTACCTGCCTTCTCTCCATACCCCGTGATCCCTTTAGCCACAAGGGCCACATCTGACTCCCTCTTAAATATAGCCAATGAATGGGCCCCAACTACCTTCTGTGGCAGAGAATTCCACAGATTCACCACTCTCTGTGTGAAAAATGTTTTCCTCATCTCGGTCTTAAAAGATTTCCCCTTTATCCTTAAACTGTGACCCCTTGTTCTGGACTTCCCTGACATCGGGAACAATCTTCCTGCATCTAGCCTGTCCAACCACTTAAGAATTTTGTAAGTTTCTATAAGATCCCCCCTCAATCTTCTAAATTCTAGCGAGTACAAGCCAAGTCTATCCAGTCTTTCTTAATTAAGTTTACAACATGTTCTGAAACTCCCAGTGTCGCATAGAGATTGGTAAGTGGTTAAATATCACCTTCAAAAATAATATAAATAATATATAATATCCCAGGAATCAGTCTGGTGAACCTTCTCTGCACTCCCTCTATGGCAAAAATGTCTTTCCTCAGATTAGGAGACCAAACCTGTACGCAATATTCCAGGTGTGGTCTCACCAAGACCCTGTACAACTGCAGTAGCACCTCCCTGCTCCTATACTCAAATCCTTTTGCTATGAAAGCTAACATACCATTTGCTTTCTTCACTGCCTGCTGCATCTGCATTCCTACTTTCAATGACTGGTGTACCATGACACCCAGGTCTCGTTGCATCCCCCCTTTTCCTAATCGGCACCATTCTGAATATAGACTACTTTCCTGTTTTTGCCACCAAAGTGGATAACCTCACATTTATCCACATTATACTGAATCTGCCATGCATTTGCCCACTCACCCAACCTATCCAAGTCACCTTGCAGCCTCCTAGCATCCTCCTCACAGCTAACACTGCCCCACAGCTTCGTGTCATCTGCAAACTTGGAGATGTTGCATTCAATTCCCTCATCCAGATCATTAATATATATTGTAAATAGCTGGGGTCCCAGCACTGAGCCTTGCGATACCCCACTAGTCACTGCCTGCCATTGTGAAAAGGACCCGTTTACTCCTACTGTTTGCTTCCTGTCTGCCAGCCAGTTCTCTATCCACATCAATTGATAAGAGTAACACTTCCAGCGTGCTTATTACAATGTGTGTAATGGAAGGGGCATTGTATCTCTCCCTACACACCGCCATGGAGCCAACACGAGTTCCTCTATATACATTCTCAGCAACACCATCTTACCTTAGGGTAACAACAATAAGTTGGATGAACATTGACTTTTCTTAACACACATTATGATTAGTGCACATGACAGTTTTAACCATCTCTTTATAGAGTTACAAGATACTGACAGGGAGTTGGTGGTTCGTAGTGTGGAATGGAAATTGCTGTTAAATTATTGGAGTCTGATTAGATTTATAATGTAGGAATTGCCTGTTAATAAGCATAACTGTACACAATGAGTGTTCTTAATCCTTTAGTTTCATCTTGGCCCAATTGATATTACTTCTCAGGTTTCTGTTTTCAAGCCACCTTCCTGGATACATGGATTTAATCGGGTTTACTGCTTCACTATTAAGGATATGTACTATGGAAGAGGTTGGAAGAGGCTTTGAACATATAAGATTTATCTGAAAGATCCTATGGCTCTATTTAATAAAATCAGGAGAGCTTTTTCAATCTCTTCAGCTATAGTTGTTTTCATGCAAAAATAATGACACGGCCTTTTGTTTCATTGCTGTTCGTAGGAACTAGCTGTGTAGATAATGGCTGCAAAATTTCCTGTGTTGCACACATATTTCCTTGCAGCATAAAGGGAGGCCATTAGGCTTATCAAGTTTGATTTTGCTGCCAGTGAAATCACATTATTCGCATTTTCCCACCTGCAACGTGTGTCCTATTTCCTCACACATGCCCATTAACTTCCCCTGATTCTCCCAATGCCCACCTACAGTAGCAGTGTAGCCAATGAACTTAATAATGGGGGGACCAAAGCAACTGAGGCAATGGAGCCATGGAGGCAAATGGACACTTTAAAGACAGCACAAGAGGTCAGACCTGAAGCCAACTTGTTGTACCTATGAGAGCATAAGTTCATGTTCGTAAGTGGTAGTAGTGGAATTTGGCTATTTGCTCCATCAAATCTACTCTGCCATTAAATCATGGCTGATCAATCTTTCCCTCTCAACCCCACTCTCCTGCCTTTCCCCCATAACTCCTGGCACCAGTACAAATCAATAATCTATCAATTTCTGCCTTAAAAATATACATTGACTTGGCCTTCAAGGCCTTCTATGATAATTAACCCCACAGATTCACCATCCTCTTACTAAATAAATTCCTCCTTCCTCCTCCTTCTTGCCATAGAGGGAGTACAGAGAAGGTTCACCAGACTGATTCCTAGGATGTCAGGACTTCCATATGAAGAAAGACTGGATAGATTCGGCTTGTACTCGCTAGAATTTAGTAGATTGAGGGGGGATCTTATAGAAACTTTCAAAATTCTTAAGGGATTGGATAGGCTAGATGCAGGAAGATTATTCCCGATGTTGGGGAAGTCCAGAACAAGGGGTCACAGTTTAAGGATAAGAGGGAAATCTTTTAGAACCGAGATGAGGAAAAACATTTTTCACACAGAGAGTGGTGAATCTCTGCCACAGAAGGTAGTTGAGGCCAGTTCATTGGCTATATTTAAGAGGGAGTTAGATGTGGCCCTTGTGGCTAAAGGGATCAGGGGTATGGAGAGAAGGCAGGGATGGGATACTGAGTTGGATGATCAGCCATGATCATATCGAATGGCAGTGCAGGCTCGAAGGGCCGAATGGCCTACTCCTGCACCTATTTTCTATTTTTCTATGTTTCTATCAATAATAAGTGAGTGACATTGTGCAAACCAAATGCTGCTTCAGTCCCCGGGTAATTGAGTAGCGTTTATTTCTCTTCTTGTCCACTATTGTGACTGTTACCTGCGGTTTACCATTAAGTTCAAGTTCAAGTTCACATTTATTGCTACATGCACTAATTAAGGTACAGTGGAATTTGATTTACCATGCAGCCGCACAATCAAAAAGAACACAATACACAATAGAATATAACATGAACATCCACCATAGTGGAATCAACATTCTTCACAGTGGTGAAGTTGGCATGTAATGTTAAAATTGTACAAGGCATTGGTGAGACCAATTCTGGAGTATGGTGTACAATTTTGGTCGCCTAATTATAGGAAGGATGTCAACAAAATGGAGAGAGTACAGAGGAGATTTACTAGAATGTTGCCTGGGTTTCAGCAGCTAAGTTACAGAGAAAGGATGATCAAGTTAGGGCTTTATTCTTTGGAGCGCAGAAGGTTAAGGGGGGACTTGATAGAGATCTTTAAAATGATGAGAGGAATAGACAGAGTTGACGTGAAGCTTTTCCCACTGAGAATAGGGAAGATTCAAACAAGGGGACATGACTTGAGAATTAAGGGACAGAAGTTTAGGGGTAACATGAGAGGGAACTTCTTTACTCAGAGAGTGGTGGCTGTGTGGAATGAGCTTCCAGTGAAGGTGGTGGAGGCAGGTTCGTTTTTATCATTTAAAAATAAATTGGATATTTATATGGACGGGAAAGGAATGGAGGGTAATGGTCTGAGCGCAGGTATATGGGTCTAGGGGAGAAAACGTGTTATATGGTTATATGGTTATATGGTGGAAGGCAATAACGTTCAGTCAGTCCACCTCCTTTGTTCATCCATGGTCGGGGCCATGAACCCTTCGCAGTCGCCTCTATGGATGGCCTGATGTACAGGCCCTCTCGTCGGGATTCTCGAAACTCCGACGTTGGGACGGACGGACACTCCGCGGCTTGGAGGTCCCGAATCGGCCGTTTCCTATCGGAGACCGCGGCTTCACGATGTTATAGGCCGCAGGCCGCCGGTCGGAGCTCTTTTCCGGCGTTCCCCGGTTAGGGATCCGAGACTCCGTGATGGAAAGTCCACGCTGTGCCCGCGACTAGAGGCTCCGCAGACCGCGGCTTCAGCATGTTATAGTCCGCGGGCCAGCGATTGGAGCACTTCTTCTGGCTATCCCCGGCAAGGGATCACCCGGCTCCTCGATGGAAAGTACGCGATGGAAAGTCCGCGATGGACAGTCCACGCTGCGCCCGCTGCTGAAGCTCTGGACCCGACTCCGGGAGAGGCCGCACCAATCCAAGATGTTAGGTCGCGAGTGAGGGCGGCAATGCCACGAGGAGAAAAGTTGCATTCCACCAAGGTAAGTGACTAAAAACAGTCGAAAGGACGAACAGCTGCTGGCGAAGCTGCCAGCTCACGGCGCCACCCGATGGATGTCGGGTTTAATTAAGAAGCAATTGGGTTTTCGCCATGTTATTGGGATATTGTCTGTAGTCTGTAGCCATGTCCGGTGATTAAATCACCAATCTCCGTTCAATAAGAACGCCAACGCCTCTGCTTCCTTAGAAGGCTTAAGGGGCTGTCCCACTGTACGAGCTAATTCAAGAGTTCTCCTGAGTTTCCGCTGATTCAAACTCAGAGAATTACGGTAATAGCCACATGTTGAAAAATCTGCACAAGTCTTCACGAGCTTACCGCGTTTCCCAAGTACCTGCCGTTAGCGTTACGAGCCGCTAAGAGACGTCCCGAGCTCCGACGTACCCGCTACGTGCATTCTCCGTGCTTACCGCGAGTTTGAATTTTTGTTTAACTCCTGAATTACCTCACACAGTGGGACAGGCCATTTAGGAAATTTGGCATGTCCCCTACAACTCTCACCAACTTCTACAGATGCGCCATAGAAAGAATGTTATCAGCATGCATCACAGCGGTTTGGAAACAGCTCCATCCAAGACTGCAACAAATTGCAGCGAATTGTAGACACAGCCTAGACCATCACACAAACCAACCTCCCTTCCATTGACTCCATTTATACCGCATGCTGCCTCGAAAAAGCCAACAGCATAATTAATGATGTTGCTCCCTGGCCACTCCCTCTTCTCCCCTCTCCCATCGGGCAAAAGGTATAGAAGTGTGAAAACACACACCTCGAGATTCAGGGACAGTTTCTTCCCAGCTGTGATTAGGCAACTGAATCATCCTACCACACCTAGAGAGCAGTCCTGAACTACTATCTACTTCATTGGTGACCCACAGACTACCCTTGATTGAACTTTACTGGCTTTGCCTTCCACTAAACATTATTCCCCAATCATGTATCTATACACTGTAAATGGCTCAATTGTAGTCATGTATTGTCCTTCCGCTGATTGGATAGTACTCGACTCTATTGTTGGTACATGTGACAATAAACTAAACTAAACTAAACTAAACTAAACTAAACTAAATAAACTAAACTAAACTAAACAAGAGTATAGTTGTTAATTCAATTGCTAATTAGAGGCAGACACCAAGGTCCCAAATCAACTGTGTAATGTATGGCATTTGATTAAAAAAAAAGAAAGATGAAGACAAGCACAAAAAGCACCAATAATTACCAGAGATATAAGAAAAAAAATCAGTATGAGCCACATAAAAAAACAATAAAAAGCAATAAAAACAAGTGACCTGAAATTTTGTCAGCGTTAGCTTTTAAGGAGCCATTTAAAATCAGAGTGGTTTGACAGTGAATAATTTAGACAATGATATACTGATTGGAGTAAGTGAGGATAAAAATATAAAATTCAAAGTTGTGCAGAAAATTTTACTTTCATGAAAAAAATATTGTCTATAGTTAAAGCAATGTTGGCCTGTAAAGTATGATGTGCATTCCTCTGACTTTTAAAAGATTATTCAATGTGAATATGACAAAACAAAATAATATCGATAGTTTAACCTCATTGCAATGACAAATATCATCGTCAAAATTATCATGTTACTTTAGATGTCAGAAAATAACCTTGAAATTTTCCACCCGGTTTCTCTGCAGTAACTCCTTGTTTCTGAGTCATTTGGTTGTGAGTGCTTGCCTTACTCGAGGGCATGAGTGTAAAATCTAGGTTACCATTTCACTGCACTGTCAGAGGAGTTGTTTTCTACTGTAATTGTGAGATCTTACTCCTTGCAAATCATGTGGCATTTGTTAATGGTAGTAATTTATTTGTGATTAAGTGCTTTGGGAGGATGGGGGAAACATATTACCTAGAAGTTAGATTGTTCGGTGCGACATTTATTTGTGCTTTGTGCAATTCAATTTCAATAAAGAAATAAATATAGTTGAGAATCTGGCACTTATAACAATATTTTAATTTGAAAATAAATTCCTAAACCAAATACTTTGACTTGGTGGAAAAAATACAAAAGACATCCACGACAAATAAAATGGAATGAAAGGTAATGTGCAGCTTTGCTTTTTGGGGGGAAACAGCTCGAGATGCAGCAAAGTGCAACTTCAGGTTTCAGAACAGAATTGAAGAAGACAGGTCTTTGAGGGGCAATGTTCTGATTTCAACTGCTATGGCCAAGCACCAAAGGCACAGACAAGGAGATTTTGTTTCAATTCAATATGCAAAGGGAGACAATGCAAGCTGGTGAGTCAAAATAGTAATGATTCAGAAGCAGCATGTTGGAAAATGTCACAGGAGAAGGAATGTTGAAAATGTGTTTTTTTTTTCATTGTGACGTTGTCAGTGGAGATGTTATTGAAGTCACATTAATAGGAAATCTAGTTAGCAAGACTGATCTATATCAAAAAACATGCATTTCCATGTTACACAGTAGGTCCTAATCTTAATCTCTGTAAGGCTTACTGGCAAATAATCACTATGAAAACTGAGAGTGCTGTTATTTTATACCCATAACACACTCCCAGTTAATTAGGTAGGAATATCAGTGTACAGATCAAAAAGTAAGTGGGCATTCTTTGATCAGTATACATTAACATAGCGACTGCTACTGATTGGGATGTGAGGTCAAAAATGAGGAACGGAAGCTGAAAAAGAGTTAAAATAAGAAATTGAATAGACAATGATGTAGAGTGAAGATATTATAAATGCACCGGGGGCAGAGAAACTAGGTGGCAGACGAGAAAGGGAGATATATTGAGACAGAGCCTTGACAGTGAGGAGAAATAAGCCCTGGGGAACCGCACAGTTCCAAAGAAGAAGGTACAAAGGAAATTGAGTGGAAATTGAAAAGAGGCATCAGTGGAGGCAATGTTAGTGGAAAGGAAACACACCCAAGAGATGGGTGGCAATGAGAGAAGGAAACTGAAAGACAGTGATGGGTGAGTGTATACGAGACTAAGTGCAGACCCATCCACCACTGCGTTCCCCCAATGCAATATTCCACCACTCACCCGTTCCCCCAATGCAATATTCCACCACTCACGCGTTCCCCCAATGCAATATTCCACCACTCACCCGTTCCCCCAATGCAATACCACTCACCCGTTCCCCCAATGCAATATTCCACCACTCACCCGTTCCCCCAATGCAATATTCCACCACTCACCCGTTCCCCCAATGCAATATTCCACCACTCACCCGTTCCCCCAATGCAATATTCCACCACTCACCTGTTCCCCCAATGCAATATTCCACCACTCACCTGTTTCCGCAATGCAATATTCCCCCACTCACACATAGCTCCTATCTGCGCAGGCACAGCTTATTTCCCCTCAGCCCCCAGCACTCCCTCCCCTCCTCTACATCCTCCCTCTTCTTTCCCATCTCCTCCCGTCCCCAATCCCTCTCACCTCTCCCTCCCTCTCCTTTCCCCTCCCTAACCACATCTATCCCCCACCTCCCCACGCTTCACACCCCCTATCCCCCCCTATCCCCCCCCCCACATTCCCTCCTCACCTTCCGCCACATTCTCCTCTCTCCCACCCTACCCCCTTCTCTACCTTCATCCCCCCACTCTCCCTCCTCACCTCCCCAGGATCTCGAGTTTGCAGCTGTCGGCCTCAGAGCCAGCCTGAGCGACGCAGCCCCACCTGCTCTCCAGCTGGCGGAGAGTTAGTGATGCACACTCTGCTCACTCCTCTCCTTCAGCTTTATTCTCCTCGCCGGTGACTGACGGCGGACGAGGCCAAACAGTGGGATGCAGCGATGGTGCAGGAAGGGGCATCGCAGACCCGGCAGTTGCAGTGACTGACAGGAGAGGAGACCGTTCTGCATGGCGGTGACTGACAGGAGACGAGACCAATCTGCGCATGCTCGGTTTTTAAGATTCTTAAACCTTGATAACTTGTAAAATATACGGCCGGTCAGAACAAAACTTGTTGCACTTGCAGCACAGGAGAATGGAGAGTAAGGTGGTGAGAAATCGTATCTTGTACCATTTTCGTGCAAATGCAAAAACAACGCACTGGAAAATAACAAGATGAGAGTTTTAGTTATATACTAGACCAAGTACAGACCCTTTGGGTCTGTTTCCCCAATGGCATTTGCGGGGGGGGCTGAGGAATCACGCTCACATTAACCACCCCCCAAACACCAGGTGGGGGGGGGGGGGAAGAGGGGAGGGAGGGGAGAGGAGGAGGAGGAAACGGGACAGATTTGGGAGGGAAAGGAGGCGGGGTAGGGGGTGAGAGAGGGGGATGGGGAGAGAGATGTGGGGGGGGGGGGATGGGGAGGGAGGGAGGAGGGAGGGAGGGAGGGGGAAGGGGGGGGGGAGAGGGGGAAAGAGTGGGGAGGGAGAGTGGAGGGGGAAGGGGGGAGAGGTGGAAGAGTGGGGAGGGAGGGGTAGGGGAGGATGGAAGAGGGGACAGAGGGGTAGGGGAAGGGGGGCAGTGGAGGGGGAGGGAAGGGGGGTGGGTCTGAGAGTGAAGGGGTTGTGGGGAGAGAGGGATGGGTGGGAGAGGGATGAGAGGGGTGTTAAGAGGGAAACATAGAAACATAAACTTCTTCTAGACTTGCCACAGGAGAATGGAGAGTAAGGTGGTCTAAATCGTATCTTGTACCATTTTCGTGCAAATGCAAAAACAACGCACTGGAAAATAACAAGATGAGAGTTTTAGTTATTATACTAGACCAAGTACAGATCTTTTGTTTTCCCCAAACGGCATTTGCGGGGGGGGGGGGGGGAGGGGCTGAGGAATCACGCTCTCACATTAACCACCCCCCCCAAACACACAGGTGGGGGGGAGGGGGAAGAGGGGAGGGAGGGGAGAGGAGGAGGGGAAACGGGACAGATTTGGAGGGAAAGGGAGAGCGGGGTAGGGGGTGAGAGAGGGGGATGGGGAGAGAGATGTGGGGGAGGGGGATGGGGAGGGAGGGGGAGGAGGGAGGGAGGGGGAGAGGGGGTGGGGGACTTGGGAAAGGGTGGGGATGGAGTGAGGGGGAAGGGGGGAGAGTTGGAAGAGTTGGGGAGGGAGGGGTAGGGGAGTGGTGGAAGAGGGACAGAGGGGTAGGGAAGGGGGGCAGGGGGAGGGGAAGGGGGTGGGGTAGAGAGTGCAGGGGTGTGGGGGAGAGAGGGATGGGTGGGAGAGGGAGAGGGGTGTGGAGAGGGAAACATAGAAACATAAGATTCTATAAGATCCCCCCTCAATCTTCTAAATTCTAGCGAGTACAAACCGAGTCTATCCAGTCTTTCTTCATATGAGTCCTGACATCCCAGGAATCAGTCTGGTGAACCTTCTCTGTGCTCCCTCTATGGCAAGAATGTCTTTGGGCATTGGACATTGTGACATCACACGATGGAATGAATCAAAAGGCAGAAAGGCAACTGGACGGACGGCGGACGGACGGTGCATGGACGTAGGCAGCCGCAGACTTTTAATATATATTAGATAGATAGATGATGGGCAAGTGGGTCTCCAGATCTGTCAATTACTCTGTTGCAGGGTGAAGAGGAATTGTGTTCCACCTGCCAATTATTTTTTCCCCCAGAGGGAAACATCACAACATTGCTGATTATCTTATTTTTAATTTGTTGAGGGGTTGAGGGAGGGTGGGGGAGGGGTGGATCCATTATAAATTTGATGAAAATGTGACTAATATCAGACTATAGCCAAACAGAATCAATTAAAACCTTGAAAAAATATTAATTAACATGCTATGGGCATCGTAGAGAATGGTGACTTTTCACCAAAGGAAATGGTGATAAATTGAATGTTCCGAGTGTGTTAGTTGGCAGTGTTAAAATCAACAGTCTTCTCTTCATGTGCAGTCCCTCGGGATCGAGCACAATTGAGTTCATTTTTGGTTTTGTCAATTCGGGGTTGCCATTTCAAGTCAATGAGATCTTTGCAAAGAATTCCACAGATATATAGCAATTTCTTAAACGCAGTGTGTGACAGGTGGTGCTGTAAACCATACACAGGTTGTGCAACGTGATACTTCGTGAATGGCACAGAGAAAATGCTGAAACGTGTTGGAAGTAACTCTAACCTGCTAATCAACACATAAAAGTGCTGGCGTCACTCAGTGGGTCAGGCAGCATCTGTGGAGCGAATGGACACTTTGGCCTGGAAAACTAAATGTCAGGCTAAATGTCAGACTAGATGGTATATGCTGATCTGTTGATAACGGGAATGATATGGGCAGGTCATATGCTGAGAGAATGCAGCAGCTGGGCTTGTACACTCTGGAGTTTAGAAGGATGAGAGAGAATCTCATTGAATCATATAAGATTATTAAGGGTTTGCACACGCTAGAGGCAGGAAACATGTTCCCGATGTTGGGGGAGTCCAGAACCAGGTGCCACAGTTTAAGAATAAGGAGAAAGCCATTTAGAACGAAGACGAGGAAACACTTTTTCTCACAGAGAGTGGTGAGTCTGTGGAGAGTGCTGAGCGGCGAGTCTGCCTCAGAGGGCGGTGGAGGCAGGTTCTCTGGATGCTTTCAAGAGAGAGCTAGATAGGGCTCTTAAAAATAGCGGAGTCAGGGGATATGGGGAGAAGGCCGGAACGGGATACTGATTGTGGATGATCAGCCATAATCACATTGAATGGCAGTGCTGGCTCGAAGGGCTGAATGGCCTATCCCCGCACCTATTGTCTATGTATCTATGTACATCTCTGGGTAAAAAGGATGGGTGATGTTTCGGGTCGGAGCCCATCTTCAGACTCTTCTATCTACCAAAGGATGCCTCAGGTTACACAATTTACAAAAGCAATCTGTTGCTGTTGGTTCTCAATACTCCAAAAGTGACTTTCTGGAGTACGCCTAGATGCTGCTTCCTGGCGACAAATTATAACGTTAACTTTAAAAAAAAAACATGACTATAAAATACCATCTCCCTTTTCTAACCGTATTTAATGTATGCGATTGTGATATTTGATGAACAGAGGTCTGTCTGGCACAAGAAATGTAGACCATCTCAGAGCAGAAAATGTCAGATTACGTGAGGTTGATCCTGTTGTTGCTGTAGCTATTAGGGTGTGTTCCTCGTTTATATGTGGCTCTCCGCTTCCTTCTGTGGTATTTTCTTCAATATATCTCCGGCTATCTGGGTGTGCAGAACACAGAACTCGAGCCAAAGCAGATAGTATCTACGTGCTAGATTATTTAATATTCCTGTCAAATTATAGCGACATAATGAACAAGGGCTCTTATGAGTGATAATCGATGGATTAGAAAGCCACTGTATTCACTGGCCACTGCCCATTTATTCAGTTCATTTCACTCTCGCCCACAGCGGGTGGTAAATGAAGCCTTAACTTCACAAAATGGAAGTGGATGAAAAATGAAATTGTTAATCACGAGCCCGCTAGGCGCGGAGTTATTTAGGGCAGATGCTTTAGAAGTTGTAGTGCAAAAACACACGAGGCATGGACCGCATTCAACCCCCGGCCAGCCCCAGTGCAAAACCGTACGCTCTTGCGGCGATATCCAGCGGCAAAAGCTGCATTAGTTGCAATGCAGCGAGGGGAAAGTACTTCGAAAGCAAAGCAGTTATGCACTGTGCGCCTGAATTGGATTGCGACCATTTGTTAATAGCACGTGTGTCGTGATGCAAATTATGGCTCCCGTTCAGTCCGCCTTGTGCTCCAAAGTGGGTGAATGTTGTTGAGTATAACGCAGACTGCACGGTTCTAACCATTCGGAGCGGGGTCCGCTAGCGCCTGCAAGTTGCAGTCAGTGTGCAAGGTTGATTGGTCTGATGGGCGGATATTTCCTGGGGCTGCTTACAGAATGTGATGAGGGTGAAGACGCAGTGGGGAGAAGTGACTGACGCACTGGAGACAGGTATCCGACAACAAGCAGCAGCTCTGGCATTATCCTCCACCAGCGTCTCTCACTCTGGAGCTGGGCTTTGGGTTAACCAGCCGCAATATTGCTCACCTCCTGAAACACTGATCGCTCATAAACGCGCGCACACGCACACACGCACACACACTCACTCACTCACTCACACACACACGGAGTCAGACAGACCAAAAGCGGAATGCACCAACTATCGCAGTGGCTGCCGAGAAGAAATACTGGTTCGCCCGTGTAAATCGCCAGGACTGCAAGATTCTTCGCTGCTGATGTATGTTTGGGATGATGGGGACCTATTCTCTTTCTCTGGGTTGCCTTTTTGTCATCTGCGCTCAATTGGGGATCTCTTCCCAAGGTAAGTCTGCGACTGCAAAATGAAATTTCAGTGCTCCAGCGATTGGAATTAAAACTAGAGAGGCGCGAACGGAAAGTAGCACGGGAAGGACTATTGGCGATTGAAATATACTTGGTTAAAGTGTGGATTTCAGATAGATCAGAAAAATGCCTAAATGCCTTGAGGGGTTAGGGGACGGAGGGTACTGCGAGGTAGAGGATGGAGACGGCTGGGTAGTTATTGAGATTGAGATAGAGCGAATAGTCTGTTTGGTAACGGTCTGGCAGCAGATACGTGAACCATCATTAAGCTCCTGTCTCGCTCGCTCCTGTCTGCCCCAGAAGCTTGAGGTTAAACGACAATCAGCGTTTTTGCATAATATAATATTGCTGCAAAATGAATAAGGCGTTGTTAGGGTGCGTCTGGTTTTTGAGTGTTTAAAACGACGGCGGACTGCGGGGGGAAAGGGAAGGGTCGGAGGCAGAGCGGGAGAGGGGTTAAATGTGAAACTGGAGAAGGGAGAAACGGATCGGGTGGAGAAGGAAGAGTTTGGATGCTGGAGTGTAGAGGACGAAACAGCCAGAGTAACGGGGACAGTGAACGAGGGTTAAATAGAAAGTAAAAAAAAAGATCTAGGGAATAAAATAACGAGCCACTCGAGAAAAGATCGAGAGAGCAAATAAATAATTTCCCGTCGGTTACAAGTTCCCGTGTAAGAAGGATGCATTATCTTAAGGTGCCGAATCGCATTGATATGCATTGAGAGCCGTGCATTTTTTAATGCATTCTTATGAATCTTTATTATTAATAATGCATGCACCGTGGAATCGGATGCAGAATGCGGACTGGGTTTAATAACTGGATCAACACAGGGTCTTAAAAAAAAAACAACCGCGAGTCCAGCTGTTGCGCACCAGAGCGTTCCGTGTGGGAGAGAGAATAGAATCAGGGAGCTTTCTATGTTGATAAGTGTTTCCAGTAAATGTTTGGAGCGAAGAGGCGCGATTCAGCCCGCATTCGGGTGAACATCTGAACGCTTGTTGATTTCAGCGCAATTCACTGAATTCCCGGGAAGTGTAACCGCGAGAGAAGGAGACAACGTGGAAATGGCCTGTGCTTTCAGAGGCAGCGGCTCCCCGTCCTACTATCTGGAGATCCAATGGTGGTTCATCCGAACTCCTTTGCAAGATGAATACAGCCCAGAAGATAGCAAAATCCAGGTACCGACAGCTCAAAGGATTCACAGAGCGATCGATTCCACCCGTTGCCATAATCCCTGCTTTCACACACACACACACACACACACACACACACACACACACACACACACACACACACTGTCACCCGCATCTTCGCCCACATACATAGTTCTTTAGCACATTCACGCAAATGCTTCTTTACATACTCCCAATTAGTGCACGACCACTTTATTTACTTATTCTCCCAAACTAGCGCACATCCTCACACGTAATCGTTTCCCTGACACACTCTCACGTACTTTGATTCGCAAATACCCTGGTGGTTGCTTTCCCATATTCACACATACAAACTCGCGCACCTCTCTCTCTCCCTCTCTCCCTCTCCCTCTCTCTCCCTCTCTCTCTCTCTCTCTCCCTCTCTCTCTCTCTCTCTCTCTCTCTCCCCCCCCTCTCACACCACACACACAAACACACCGTCCACACACCCACCCCACCCCCACGCCCCCACCCCCCCCCCCCCCACACACACACACACACACACACACACACACACACACACATTAACTCCGGCTCACAATTACACGTGAACACCCTATCACAACAATCACTCACATCATCGGGTATACTCTCACTCCTATATCCTGTCTCGTCCACATTTATATGTCAAACTTTATTCACAACGGCACATTTTCTTACAAAGGCACCCTTACAATCGCCTCACCCACAAACACGTACCATCACTGGCCCTGATACATCTAGATGTGTCATCAAACACTCTCAAATACTCCCAATATCCTCTCAATTAAACGCTTTACAGTATCCCTCCCACACTCACCCCCACACCATCCTTTGTAACACCCACAAACACATTTCCTCACACAGCTTCAGTTATTCTTACGCATGTAGCTCACACTGCAGCACACACCATCACACAACACCCCCACACTGCCATGGCCTTGCACATATACATATACACACACACACACACATCCTCAAAACCGCTTGAGCATTGCATTCTAAACATTCATACTTCTTCACACACTTACCTTCCACCCCTCCACACTAGATCTCACACATATTCACAGGATTATGCATATTCACACAGGCTCACACACTTCATAATACACCGCTCACTAATACTGCTCTAATACAAGCTCACATATCTCACCAATTTGTGCTCTCATCCATTCACTCACACAGAGGTACATATACGCCACATATATTCACATTCAAATACCACATCCTTACATTTTCTCATATCCGCACGCTCACATCAACTGACATTCACCATAATCACTGTCACATCCCCATATTCAGTCACATTCCCTCATATACACTCACACTCCTGCAAAGTTGCCCCCTCATGTACACACTCCCTTATATTCACTAGCATTCCCACATTCTCACTAGCACTCCCCCATACACCCACACACCCTCAGTTAATGTAATTCCCTCATACATTCTAGCACCCCAACCCCGTAAACCCATAACCCGTTCCGGCAACAGCAAGCATAAACTATACTGGAAACTGGCATGACAGATGCAGCTCGCCCCCTGTCGGTGGTGGAAGGCGCCACACATGACTGAACGGAATGGTGAAATCCTGCTGCCCAATGCACTCAACAGTGTGGGAGGAACTACGTCTAAGTAAAGTCTCATGCACATTTACATTCCCTTGTACTCACCAATACCCCCTCATACACTTGCACACCGTCATAATCACTCGCTCACACCCATACTCACTAACAGTCCCTTGACTCACTCACACTCACACTTACTGACACTCCCATGTACACACTGACCCCCACACACACAAGTGTGCACTGTCATGCATCATCACAGCATTTCGCATTGAGGCTCCATTGCAATCTCCCATACACACTCACATACCCCTTCACACATGTATCCTAATCAAACCCCCTCAGACACACCTTATACAATCATGTTCTCACTCATTCACTCTCATATATCCATACACACTCTCACTCAGAATCCTCACCTTTCTCAGTATTTCTACACACTTCCTGAAACATGCACTCACACTCATTCACACTCTCCCATGAATCCTCACTCTCTCACCCACCCTCACATGTGAAAATGAAATGATTCAATTAATTGTCATTGTCAGTGTACAGTACAGAGACAACGAAATGCATTTTTAGCATCTCCCTTGAAAGGGAGACACAGGGCGTCGCGGTGTGCCCGCGCCTGCCGCCGTAATTACATTCCATTACACACAGGCAAAGGTGGGTGAAGTGTCTTGCCCAAGGACACAACGACAGTATGCACTCCAAGCGGGATTTGAACCGGCTACCTTCCGGTCGCCAGCCGAACTCTTAGCCCATTGTGCCATCTGTCGCCAGTCATCACATGCCCTCACTCTGCTATCTACACGTGCGCACTCTCGCATATGGCCTTGCACACTTCCACCCTCAGTTACCCTTTACCCATCCTCTTTTCAAACACATTCAAACTCTCTCATAGTTGTGGAGAGCATCACTCCTCTGTGCACACTCACACACCCCTACACACACTCACTCTCTTTCACATTCCATTGCTCACTCTTACACCCTGACACAATGTCCCACACATTGTCACACATTGTCATTGTCCCACACAGCTGTACACAACCTCACAGAACTAAAGTCCCTCACACCTATATAGAACAGGCTGCCAGAGGGGGGAGTTGAGGCTGAGACTATCTCATCATTTAAGAAACAGTTAATCAGGTACATGGATAGGACAGGTTTGGAAGGATATGGATATTGCAGGCAAGTGGGACTAATATAGGTGGGTCATTGATGGCCAGTGTGGGCATGTTGGGCCGAATGGCCTGTTAAAAACACTGTATCACTCTATGACTCTGTGACTCCACACCTTACACTCCCTCCCTCACTCACACACTTCCTCATAACTCCTCACACTTACACTCCAGCACACACCCACACATCACACATCATCGCACTCACTCTCCCCCACAAGCCCTTGTACCCTCTCACATACTCCCTCACCCATCCTCACACTCACTCTCCCTGACACAGCCACATGTTCTCACTTGCACACTCTCCCTCACACTCGTATCCTTCACACACTCTCACATACATTCTCACACACCCTCTCCCCCACACACTTGCTCATATGTCCTTACACTCACACACCCACGCTTCACACTCACACTCACACTCCCTCCTCTTTACACGCCCGTCGAAACCCCCCCCCCACACACACACACACACACACACACACACACACACACACACTCTCTCTAACACAATACCCTCACACTCTCCCTCGCTCGCCTTCACAGAGAGTCGTAGTCATAGAGTGATGCAGTGTGGAGTATCTACTCTCACGGTATCTCACAGACCCTCATCCAACCCTCCCGCATTCTCACGCAACATCATATTTGCTCACACCCTTTCCAATGATCCTCACGTACTTCACTATGAGGGTACTGTGTGAGGGTACACCGCCCGTCCTGCTTATCTGCACGTTTTTGCTTTGTTCTCCAATCTGTACTATTTCAGTGTGTTACTCGCCCATCGCTTCGCGAAACTGACCTATTTATTTTAATCTTGCGCAGCGATTCCGCGGAGTTAGCCGTATTTAGAGCGCATTTATATACTCAGCGGCGTCTCCTTGCCGCCACCGTTCGGTGCAGATCAAATACTCTGTGGTAACACGGGCTCAACAGGGCTAGGCAAAGATCATGCAAAAAACATGGTTGGGTGTAGATCACGACTCGCTGGTTGCTTGATGTTTTTCCATGCGAGTCTTTCAATGATGAATGTGACAAAGAATGGTACTTAGACTAGACATTTACAGGGTATGCGCGCGTTATCCTGTTTCTTACGACCACAATGTTCTAGGATACTCTCATTCATTGGGAATAAAGTGGGACCCGTGTTCTTAATTGGGCACTTCTTTCCAAATGGGAATTCTGATCAGATTCACCAACCTAATCTGGATGGTACAGATCGGTGCATCTGTCGCTGGAACAAGAAAATCTCGGCGGGTTTAATGAAAGGGGCACTGCGATAGCACAGGGGTGGGAAGCGCGCCAGGGAAAGGCGAGGTAAACCAGAGAGATAAAGGGAACTGCGGGAAACTCTGGGCGAGGGCACTTGCCAGTAATCGAGGATAATCCAGCCCATGATTCGTCTGAATTGCAGCCGATTTAAGGGCTCAGGGCACACGTTGCAAGTCCAGTGTATCTATCGCTCAAACTCTTAGCAAAAGGCTGCGGTGACTGCGTACTCCGCTCGCAACTCGTAGCTCGTAGATCGTGAAGCAGGCGCAATATTTGCGAAAAGTTCGATGTTTACAGCCCCGGTGGTCCACCGGGAAATAGCTCTAAATAATTATACATAGAAACGACCTGTGCATTTCGTCCGAGTATGTCAGCCGCCGTATACGGAACTGTACGGTGTATACTGCCCCCGAGTGCATGTGAGTTATATCATTGTGCTCAGATGAAACAAACGAAGGTAGTATTAAAACAGAATAGCATTTCATTCAAAGGCTGTATGTGGCGCAGTGCCTCAAGTAAAAACAGGTCCATTAAAAATCTATCCTCGATAGACATTTATAACATGATCTGGGCGATGTCTGTATCTCATTTCGCGTTCCAACCGTTTTGTCTTTTTTACAGTTGGACAATTTGCCACAAAGTGAAATGATCAACGATGAGACAAAAATAAGCGTGAGTAAAAAACAAAACAACCGAGGAAGGGGAGGGCGGGGAGGGTCTTGTTCCAGTGAAATAGGCGTGCAAATCTCGGGAAGGCGTGGCAGTGAGCATTGGGTGTGATCACAGTTTAGACACAATCAGTTTCCGAGGGTGCAGTCAGTTCCGTGCGCTAATGGTGGGACAAGACGTGGTCAGTTTCTCAGACGTGTTTAGATCAAGCAGCCAGGATACAAAACGATGCCTTCCAGGGAAAACATGGATCGATACAGGGAAGATTTACTTCCAGTCTGCAAAACTAATTACACCAGTGACGCAGTCCGTGGCTGTTTTGTGAGTGATTCGTTCTCCAGCGGCAAAGTCAGGGAAATCTGTTTTTTTTTTAATGAATACGATTACATTTAGTAAGTGGCGTTACATTAAATTCCATTAATCCCCGAGCAATTAGAACAATTAATGTTGTCTTCAGATTACAGTCTCAGTCACAGATGGAAAAAATCATTGTCGCGTTGTGTAATAAAGCATAAATGGAGAGATGTTAAAATCCCATTGTTATGGCACATCTGGCCGGCGGTGCAGTGTCCTTGAGTCCTTCCCTCTGAATCCAAGGATATCCATTCGCAGAAGGAACCCCAAACTCAGGTTGCTACTAATTTAAAACACATTAAGCAAAGGGACATGTTGGTTTTCGTGGGCAAGTTGGGCCGAAGCGCCCGCTGCGACGCTCTATGACTGTCCATTGCTGCCCGGATGGAGTACTGACTCTAGCGCTGATCTAACCCATGTCATCTGGCAGCAAGACTGATGCAAGTAGCTCACGTATTTGAACCCTGCACATTGGCCATTAACAATCTCCAGTGCCAATGTTGCCATCGTTGCTCTGGCAGCAGCCTCGATGGCTCTCAACCCATCTCTACACTTCCATCTCTTGGATAACATGCAGCCGATCAACTCGTGCCGTTTACACGTTGGATGATTGCAGGATGGGGTGATTTGCTCTTCCATTCTGGGTGCATTGGCAAAGCCTAGATCATTTGTGATGGGCTTCTCCACAACTCAACATCTTTTTGGGGGAGGGGATGTTTGGGGTGTGGAGAGGGTAGCAGGTGCCATTCTCAGGAGAGGCTTGCATTTTGAAGACATCTCACATCTTCATGATGCCCCTTGGTCTGCAGGGGAACTGAAGCCGGGTGGCAGTGTCGATGCAAGTTGTGGCTTGGACGGTGATGGTATTAATTGTCTATTTATCTGGTAGGCACAAAATGCAGGAGTTTATAACTCAGCGGGACAGGCAGCACCTCTGGAGAGAAAGAATGGGTGGCGTTTCGGGTCAAGACCCTTCTTCAGGCCTATCTACTTATCTGGTGTGCATTTCCTGTCCCCTCTTTTGTAGACAGTGAAAGTGATGGGCAGTGACATCTCCCACAAACTGCAGATCTCCAAAGTACGGAAGGACGACGAAGGGCTGTACGAGTGCCGGGTGACCGACGCCAACAACGGAGAGATACACGAGTACAAGGCTCGGGGGCGTCTCTACGTCAACACCAGTTACGCCCGGGCTTTGCAAGCGCTTGAACCTCCGCCGCTGTCCCTGCATGACGGCAAGGGCTTGAGAAGCCCCTCAGCGGCCGCGGGACTTCCCAGCGAGCGCCCGGGCCGACGCTCCTCGGGCAGCAGAGGAACGAGCGAGGGGCAGGCTGAAACCACCCCCAGGCCGGCAGCCACAATCCTCAGGCAGAGCGCCACAACCACATCAGGTAGGCAGGCAGCAAGGCACAGCCTTCAGCAGTAGTGGAGCCATCGGGTAGCACTAGCACACTTCACTGCCTTCTATCCACGCTTATGTAAATAAATTATATTGCTTGCACATGAGAGGAATGCATTGGGTAGACTCTTATCCAGGGTAGCGGAATCAACAACCAGAGGACATAACCTTGGGGTGAGGGGGGGGGGGGGGGGGTCACAACGATTTAATGGGATCCTGCGGGGTAACTGTTTTACACAAAGGGTGGTGGGAGTATACAGGAGGTAGTTTAGGTGGGTCCAATAACAATGTTTAAGAAATATTTCGATTGGTACATGGACATTACATTTTTAGAGGGATATGGGCCAAATGCAAGCAGGTGGGACTAGTATAGATGGGACATATGGCTCGACCTGGGCGTTGGGCCGATGGGCTTGTTTCTACGCGGTGTGATTCTATGACTACACACATGCCTATATCCAAATGATCCAGTTGAGTCGTGTATCTGCGGCAACAATCTTAATTCATATGGAGCCCTTTGACAGATCACTGAGGGCAGCAAAGTGCAACGGAATCATTCAGCTTTGTTGTACTCTGGTTAGCCTGCATTTGGAGTATTGTCAGCAATTGTGGTCATCCATTACCAGAAGGATATGATGGCTTTGGAGAGGGTGCGGAGGAGGATTACTGCAATGCTTCCTGGATTAGAGGGTATTAGCTATAAAGAGTGGTTTAACGAGCATGGTTTGTTTGCTTTGGAGCGTCGAGGCTGAGGAGATACCAAATAGAAATATATCAAAATTATGAGAGGCATGGTTAGGGTAGACGGTCTGAATCATTTTCCAGGATGGAAATATTAGATAGATGGCATAGCTTTAAGGAGAGAGAGGCGGGGTTAAAGGAGATGTGGGGGCATGTATTTTTACACAGAGAGTGGTGCATGCACAGAACTTGCTGCCAGAAATGGTGGTGGTGGCCGATAAAATATGAACATTTAAGAGACTGTTAGACTGCTGGGATGCAGAGAATAGGGGGGTATGAACAGGTGCGAACAGGTGAGCTTAGTTTACCCTGGTATCGTGTCCAGCACGATGGGGGGGCCGAAGGGCCTTTTCCTGTACTGTCCATTGTTCAGTGTAATTACCAAATATCTCTCTAGATGTGAACCATTGTTTGCCAATGCTTCAGTTAAATTTGTGCTTGGCAATATAATCAGGGAGCCCTTGTTTCGAATGACCCATCATTGCACACGTTTTGTTTACTGCCATTAAAGTAATAGGAGGGAAATATATGTTTACCAGCATATCATTATAACTTGGGTTGAGGCTCGAGTTTATCTTTGTACCGGGGTACAGTGAACAGGGCTGGTTTGCATGGGGTCAGATAATATTGTACATACATACAATCCATTCCCGGAACATATGATAACAAAATGATCACAATGAATGGCGGTGCTGGCTCGAAGGGCCGAATGGCCTCCTCCTGCACCTATTTTCTGTGTTTAGTTATGTGATGGTTAACATATACACACAGTGATATTACCGACGTGAAACCCACGAAAGGCACAGAAAATATTTACTGGAACGGCGAGGGGATTCCGGTGGAAAGCTAGACAGGAGAAGTCGAGATTATGCTCCTGAGAGAAAGGGTTGGGAATAGATTTAAAAGAGTTTAGAACCTCATCATAGATTTAGACGAGGAGAAGCTGATTCCATTAATGGGTGATTTGAGGAACAGCGGTACAGAGGTTTAAGTCATGGAAGGGTGGTGGGTGGAGTATTCGATTGAATTTTGTTTTGCCGAGAATCGGTATGGTTTAGAATTTGCTGCCTGCAGAGGTGTCAGGGAAATAGGGCTTTCGGGTGGGAATGGAGAAAGAGAGCAAGGCGAATGAGACTGGATGGAATGTTCTTCAAACAGACCGCGTGGAATTGATGGGCTGAAAGACCCCCTCATTCTGTGTCATGGTTTATTCATAATGGATATGCAATATGCATATAATCCTTTAAATATACTTGCATATCAATAATTCTGCTGACAGTCAACTGCAATGCCATCAGTGGCCAGAGGAGTCAAGCGTGTGCAGGGTAATACGGAGACCTTCCATGTTTCACTAATGAAATCTATTTGTCAGTGGATGCCGTTATGTTGGGATTATTGAAAGTATATTGTAAACAGAATAAAGAACCACCCAGCCCAGCTGGCACTTGGACTGGGTCATGCGTTCTGCAGTGATAGGGGGGAGGGGGCAATTTTTCAACAATGGGTCGCTGCGGAATAAAGTAGGTGAACATTGTAGGTAGCATCCCATATTCTCCGATGCAAAACGCTATTCCTTCCGCGCTATTCCTTAACCGTTTTGTGTATGTGGACCTCATATTTCGTGCAGGGATGCACCACCTCCAGTCTTTGTGGAATAGATTAGAGCGACTAGTGTACACATAATACAGATCAGCCAGAATGTTTAGATCCCACTGCAGTTATGTGTAATGTCATTAGAGTAAATCCGGTGCGTGGAAAGTATTGGGTGCATAGCTGTGACTAATCAAAACCCTGATAAATAGGGCGGTCGCCCTAGGGCAAGGTATAACGTGGGTTGATATTAAAAAAAGAAAGAAAATAACACAAAATGTTGTAGTAACTCCGCGGGTTGGTCAGCATCTATTGAGGGCGTGGATAGGTGTCATTTCGGGTCGGGGCTCGTAAGACTGATTGTGGGAGTGGGAGAGTGGTGGGGGGAGAAAGCTAAGGGAGAGAGGCAGGGCAAAACGTGGTAGGCGATAAGTAGACACAGGCGAAGGGGGGGGGGGGGGGGAGGGGGGGGGGCAGATAGGCAGATGGTTGTCTTTTAATACAAATAATCCGGTTATTGATCCCACCACACCGTTCTTTTTTTTGCTCTCTTATTTCACTAAATTGAAGATGCCTCTGAGAATCCTGGTCCATATATGTTGCTGCTTTCTCGCTGTAAGAGGTGTTAGACTGCGTGCTGTGCTATTATTTGGAACGCGTGGCGATGCAAGTGATGGGCTATTTCAGATAATGTCAACGTTAATTTGAAATGCATGTCATAGAAAAAAAAACCCGTTTCTAAGCAGTATCGGGAAACACAATCTTCCAGGATGAGCGAATATTTTAACTTATTTCACAGGGACGACGATCGTAGCGGCAAGCGATGGACTGGGCGTCCTGCTTCTATTTTGTGGCTTAGTGAAGGATGCTTTGCTATAGTCTTGGTGATGATGACTTTTCCACGATCACTTTCTCCTAAAGCAAAGAGCGATTGGATGGCAAAAATCCAAGGATTGGACTGCACAGTCGACTTCAAACCCTTCTGCACCCAAATGCACTGTCATTCTCTTGAAACGAGAGCCACACACCCCTCCTCCCCACCCCTCCCTCCCTCCCCCTAGAGAGGAGAAAGGCAGAGAGAAAAAAAAAAGTACCATTTGGCGGCATTGCTCAGGAGATTTACTGCAAATGGATTTGAGAAACGGTCACGGACAAACACTTGGGGCCATCCGTGGGGCGAGATTCCAAGCGCAGTGGAGCGCACTCCGACGCAATTGTGTGCACCAGTCCTGGAAACCACCGGT
Organism: Leucoraja erinaceus; assembly: GCF_028641065.1. NCBI lineage: Eukaryota > Metazoa > Chordata > Chondrichthyes > Rajiformes > Rajidae > Leucoraja > Leucoraja erinaceus. The sequence goes on from NC_073378.1 coordinate 10,550,495, forward strand.
GCGACTAAATATGCCGACTTCTGCTTCGTGCGACACGCCTCGACGTGCGTGCAAGAGTTTAACTGCACCATCTCCACCCCAATGGTATCCCTTTCGACTTTTGAAGGTTTTAAGAAGTCTTAAATCCATCCGAAGTTTCTCTGTAAAAAAAAATCGTGCAGGATTCCCATGGCAATGGGGACATCTTCTGGACACATGCGACACGTGCGCCCACCCATCTGGATGTTTCATTGTTTTTTTCCCCTCCCCTGTACTAGTTTGATAATAACAATCGGCCGGAATCTCCAGTGTGTGCAGAAGCGACCTTTAACACAGATAATGTTGCTGCTTCTCAGTGTTGGCTGTCGTTATTACCTTTCCCCACAGAGGGTCCAACGACCCCCTCTGCCACTTGGATGCAGTATGTAACACCAGTACTACTTTATTTTTTTCAAATCTAATTTTAATAATGCCACATTGTGTGACCCGTTCCTTTTTTCATTTCTGTTAACGTGAATTAGTCAAGGCTACGGACAATCCGAAATGCAAGTTGTGTATCTAAAACAGTTTTCGTACGATCTGTGAGTGAACGACACAAGCAGAGGCTTATGGTATATTGTGATGTTTTATTTTTTAAGAAAGAAAAATAATTGAGAATTATCGTACGACTCGCGTTGACGTTGACTGGGTTATGTTTAATTTCTCTGTAATAAAATTTCATTCTCGTGTAACCCGCCCTCGTCTAATCCCAACACGGTGAAAAATGACAGCAGAGGTGTCAACTGGATATATTATGTAGAGACTAAATAACTTGGAATTAAAAAACAAAATCAAGGACAATGTTCTATTATTTTTTTTTCATTTCATTCGTCTGTGTTTCCATTCGCTATTAAAGAGGAACCCTGGTGGGTTTAAACATTAAAGATTAAATGTGCAAATTGTATGGCCCCCCAAATCACCATGTTAATTTCATCATCTCATCGTCTTTTTCAATGCGGAAGAGGTGGCAATGAAGTTAAAAATCCACATCAGTTTTGCTGTAAGTAATTTATTTGTTTGTCAACCGTCAAGAACATTGTCAATGCATCTCGCCATCCTCTCAACGTGAGCGGAGGCTGCATACTGAAGGTGAGGGTTGCCTCTTTATTTTAATTACTGGAGTGCGTAACGGTGCATGTCAGTCGATACCATTTCAAATAAAGATATTCTTCGAATCGAAGCATCAGGTTGTCTTCTGCCTTGCATGGAACTGAACATCCAGATAGACAGTGGACCGGGTGCTGAGCGAGTGCCGCACTGCCAGCAGTGTCGCCCCGAGGATGAGACTTCCGCAACGCCCCCTTTCTCAAGGAAGTGGCATTCAAGGAGCAACTTCAATGGTCCTTTACTGCACAGTGAACATTTTTCTGCACAGATCACGCATGCAAAAGTCGCCATGTGATGGTGCCATTTACAAAACGTCCAAAGTCTGTACCACATGCTGATTGTACTGGAGTGGCTCCTGATCCAGGTAAGCCCCAGACCTCCTCTGCCGCCCTCGACCGGCTCAGCCAGCTAACCGATATCCCTCACCTTGCCTGACCACTTTTGTGTCTCAGGCGTGCCTCATGCAGCCTCAAAAGAATAGCATGGTGGTCAAAGGCAATGTTCCTAAACCAACATCACGAAAAACAAATGACCTTAATAAAGCATTGATGCTTGATGGCTCTTACTGGGCACGTTAGATGCAACCTCCCCAATATAACAACCACTAGTATCCATCAAATTGGCCTCCGTCTACAACACAGGTTAGGACTGAAAGGCCTTCTATCCATGGAAGTTTACTTTAGTTTCGAGATACAGGACGGAATTAAGATCTTCTGCCCACCGAGTCCACAACAACCATCTAACCTCGCAAACTAACACTATCCAACACACACGAGGGACAATATTTGCAATATTACCAAACTAATGAAAGAATGTGAGTTATATGAGTGCAGGCAGGTGGGACTAAGGGAAAATAATTGGTCGGCATGGACTTGTAGGGCCAAGATGGCCTGTTTCCGTGCTGTAATTGTTATATGGTTATAATGGGTCAACTGGGCTTGGATTTGCTGATATTTAAGATGAGGGGATCTTATAGAAACATATAAAATTCTTAGAGGATTGGACAGGATAGATGCAGGGAAAATGTTCCTGATGTTGGGGGAGTCCAGAACCAGGAGTCTGTTTAAGAATAAGGGGTAGGCTATTTAGGACTGAGATGAGGAAAAACGTTTTCACCCAGGAAGTTGTGAATCTGGGGAATTCTTTGCCACAGAAGGCAGTGGAGGCCAATTCACTGGATGTATTCAAGAGAGATTTGGATATAGATCTCGGGCTAATGGAATTAATGGATTATGGGGTGAAAGCAGGAACAAGGTACCAATTCTGAATTATCAGCCATGATCATATTGAATGGTGGTGCTGGCTCGAAGGGCCGAATGGCCTACTGCTGCACCTATTTTCTCTGTTTCTATGTAATTAGCCTACCAATCTGTACCTTTGGAGTATGGGAGGAATCTGGAGCACCCAGTGAAAACCCACACAGATCACGGGGCAACATACAAACTCCATACACACAGCATCCGTAGATCAGGATCGAACCTGGATCTCTGGCAGTGTAGGGCAGCAACTCTACCGCTGCACCACTGTGCTGCCCTATAGTATTAATCCTAGTCTCGTAGCCCGATAGAACACATCATTATCAACATCATCGGTGAAAACATCAACGGGCACGGTGCCTTACAATGCTATGTACGACAGTGATCGCAACCTCTACTGAAGTGTGGATAGCAGTTGGCTCGCTAAGAGCTCATCCGCCCTTTGACAGGTCTTGTTTTTGGCCCTGCTGGGGTCGACAGCTCCCTTCTCACCTGGCAAACCAGGTGGGGAGACGGTTTAGTCACCGACCATTTGACCATGGAGCAGGTAGCACGGGATTACATGGTACCCGTGGCATTGGGGGACACACACAGAAGGATGTTATTCACCCCAACATGAGTGTGTTGGTTCTTTGATAAATTATCAAACATCTTTCCCCTTATTCTTTACCATTCAATTGTAACTGTGATTAAAGATATGATTGCCCAATGAGAAAATCAAATTAGCGCATTTGTTACATAAAGGGAAATAATAGATGGCCTTTCATCGTATGTTAATTGACCTGATGCTGAGATACATCCTAGTGGTACAGTTATCAGATGTTCTCAGAAAGCTTCATGAAACAGTACACCATTAATTAGTTTGATCTATGATGCGTGGCCTTGACTGATCAATTTAAGCAGATCAGTGAGTTTCCAGATGTGCTGAGGTCAAGATAGCCCACAGTCAGCTGTTTTCCAGAGGTTTAGAATTACGCCCAAAGCTGGAATTGGTTCAGTATCCCAAAACAGTGGGTTAACACACCAGGGTGACACAGGTTAACACACTAACAAATGAGACACCAGGACAATATACAAGTTCTGAATGAAACCCTAGCAGCAGAATTGATATTTCCAATCATCCAATTCTCTGCAGAAATAAAGTGGGTTACTGTACTCATATTTTCTGTCTTCCTCTAATGCTGAAGTTAAGGAGTTAGAATTAAAAGAGAATGAACTTCCCACCTATCACATGCGACCCCCTTGACCTGTCACCTCCAATCCAGTAGAAGGTCTTGAGTTTTGTTCAACACATTTTCAGTCAGTTGTACGTAGCATGGTTTCAGAAAATAATTGAGGCTCTTAGTGTTAATATTTTAAACATAAATAATGCATACTGATTAAACAAGTTCTCAATCAACATTTCTGATTGTGAAGAATCTTCTGTGGCTCAGCTGAGAGCAGTCGTACCTCAAATTGACGGAGCTCTGTTCTTAATTTCCACATCTGAAGCTTCAGGCCAAAACTTCAGGCTGATACTACGGTGGACCGCTTGAGGTGCTATCTACTTTGAAAACAATGTTCCCTCATGCTGCATTCAATATTTAGCTCACACTAAAAATGATTAAAAGTTACATAGAACTGTGGCAGAGAATTCCAGAGATTCACCGCTCTCTGTGTGAAAAATGTTTTTCTCATCTCAGTCCTACAAGATTTCCGCCTTATCCTTAAACTGTGACCCTTTGTTCTGGACTTCCCCAACATCGGGAACAATCTTCCTGCATCTAGCCTGTCCAACCCCTTAAGAATTTTGTAAGTGTCTATAAGATCCACCCTCAATCTTCTAAATTCAAGTGAGCACAAGCCGAGTCTATCCAGTCTTTCTTCATATGAAAGTCCTGACATCCCAGCAAGCAGTCTGGTGAACCTTCTCTGTACTCCCTCTATGGCAAGAATGTCTTTCCTCAGATTAGGAGACCAAAACTGTACATAATACTCCAGGTGTGGTCTCACCAAGACCCTGTACAACTGCAGTAGAACCTCCCAGTTCCTATACTCAAATCCTTTTGCTATGAATGCTAACATACCATTCGCTTTCTTCACTGCCTGCTGCACCTGCATGCCTACTTTCAATAACTGGTGTACCATGACACCCAGGTCTCGTTGCATCTCCCCTTTTCCTAATCGGCCACCATTCAGATAATAGCCTACTTCCCTGTTTTGCCACCAAAGTGGATGACCTCACATTTATCCACATTATACTGCATCTGCCATGCATTTGCCCACTCACCCAAGTCACCTTGCAGCCTCCTAGCATCCTCCTCACAGCTAACACTGCCCCCCTGTTCAGATGTAACTACTATTACATTAAAATTTATGGGAGCATCCTGAACAGAAACTGACACTTGTGTTTCTTAGAAAGACGACGGCACTTCAAAATTAGGATGCAGTCTCAAGGAAGTGCAGATGCTGGTTTATAAAAATGACTCAAAGTGCTGGATTAACCAGCAGGTCAAGCAGCATCTCTGGAGAACATGGATCGGTGACGATTCAGGTCGGGTCCAATCTTCAGACTTCTTCAATAACTTGAAAATGACTTCATTGTTTGGAGTGAATTGCAAATGTGAAATACTAAATATCTCAAATGTAAACATAAAATGCTGGAAATATTCACAACAGGTAGTGGCTGTGGAAACAGTAACAGGGTCATCATGTGTAGGAAGGAATTGCAGATGCTGGTTTCAACCGAAGATAGACACAAAGTGCTGGTCAATCAGAATCGACATGTTCGGTCAATAATCTTCAATCAGATCATTCTGAAACATTGTTTCTGTTTTTCTTTCCATAGATGCTGCCTGAACTTATGAGTGTTTCTGACATATTCTGTTTCTTAATTGATTTAGGAAGTCCTGAAAGGGATGTGGAAGGCACACAATAAAATCAATGATGGACACATTAAGCTGGAGTACCTCGAGGGTCAGATAGCATCTCTGGAGAAGAAATAGGTGATGTTTCGGGTCGAGACCCTTCTTCAGACTGATAGTCAGGGGGGAGGGAGTCTAGAGATACGGAAGGGTAAGGTGTGAAAAAGACAGATCAAGGCAGACGATGTTAAGGAAATGTAGAATTATTCATTGTTGGCTGAGGGGAAGGTGACATAAAAACATGTTTTTTTCATGTGTTTAAAGGTGCATTTACACTACAAATTTAATGTTATTGCATATTGACCCCACAATTTATTTCCCCACATTCCTTTCCAACCCAGGTCTAGGGTGGAATGAAGTAAGCCATTTCTGGTAGAGAAGGTGTTAAACCTCTTGGATACTCACCATTGTATATCTTAAATATGAAACTAGTACACAAAGTGTAATGCATCATCTCCAATTAATTCATAATTTCCATCCCATATTCCTTTATACTGGCACATTCTCATGCTTTCTCTTCTACGCTAGTATCCAGTTTTCTTTTGAAAGATTTAGTTGTTGTGAATTTCAACACTTTAATATTGTGGAACAAGACGTTGTTGAAACTGGAATCTATAGTTTAAAAATAATAGTTGCTGGAGGATCTCTGCAGATTAGAGAACATTTGGAAAGGTTAGTCAGCATTTCAGGTCAACACCCTTCATCTGGACTGATGGAGTAGAGAGGAAGTATCCAAAATAAAGTGGTCAGAGTGAAGTGGGGTGGGGCAAAGCAAGCAAGCAACAGATAGATACAGAAGGGGAGATGTGATGGAAAGAACTGCAAATGCTGGTTTACATGGAAGATAGACACAAAATGAAAGGCACAAAATGCTGGAATAACTCAGCGGGACAAGCAGCTTCTCTGGGTGGAAGGAATGGGTGATGTTTCAGGTTGAGACCTGTCTGAAGAAGGGTCTCGACCTGAAACATCACCCATTCCTTCTATCCAGAAATGCTGCCTGACCCGCTGAGTTACTCCAGCATCTTGTGTCTATCTTCAGTGAAACCAGCATCTGCAGTTCCATCCTACACTTAGACACAAAATGCTGGAGTAACTCAGCAGGTCAGGCAAAATCTCTGGAGAAAAGGAACATGTGACGTTTCAGATCGAGACCCTTCTTCAGATTGAAGAAGGGCCTCGACTCGAAACGTCACCTATTCCTGTTCTGCAGAGATGCTGTCTGTCCCGCTGAGTTATTCCAGCATTTTGTGTCCATCCACAGAAGGGGAGATGTTGATTAGCAAATAACAATCAGTTGGGGGAGGGAAGAGTGAAAGCAACAGAGGCTGGGAGGTGACAAATGGAGAACAAAAGGCTGCAGATTGTGAAATCTGATGAGAAAGGAGGGTGAAAGGTAGAATAGAAACATAGAAACATAGAAATTAGGTGCAGGAGTAGGCCATTCGGCCCTTCGAGCCTGCACCACCATTCAATATGATCATGGCTGATCATCCAACTCAGTATCCCGTACCTGCCTTCGCTCCATAACCCCTGATCCACTTAGCCACAAGGGCCACATCTAACTCCCTCTTAAAAATAACCAATGAACTGGCCTCAACTACCCTCTGTGGCAGAGAGTTCCAGAGATTCACCACTCTATGTGTGAAAAAAAAGTTCTTCTCATCTCGGTTTTAAAGGATTTCCCCCTTATCCTTAAGCTGTGACCCCTTGTCCTGGACTTCCCCAACATCGGGAACAATCTTCCTGCATCTAGCCTGTCCAACCCCTTAAGAATTTTGTAAGTTTCTATAAGATCCCCTCTCAATCTCCTAAATTCTAGAGAGTATAAACCAAGTCTATCCAGTCTTTCTTCATAAGACAGTCCTGACATCCCAGGAATCAGTCTGGTGAACCTTCTCTGCACTCCCTCTATGGCAATAATGTCCTTCCTCAGATTTGGAGACCAAAACTGGGGCAAGGAGAGGTGGTGGCCCTCAGAGAGAAGCGGTGAGGCAGGGGGAGAGTGGTAGTAGCAAGTGGGAGGAGTATCTAACAATACATGCACAGAGTCTCTTGCCCAGAGTAGGTGAATCAAGGACCAAAGGACATAGGATTAAGGTGAAGGGGAAAAGATTTAACAGGAATCTGATGGTAACTTTTTCACACAAAAGGTGGAGGATATATGGAACAAGCTGCTGGAGGTAGTTGAGGCTGGGACTATCCAAACATTTAAGAAACAATTAGACATGATACATGGATAGCGCAGGTTTGGCGGGATATGGACCAAACGCAGGAAGTTGGGACTAGTGTAGGTGGGACATATGTGGGCAAGTTGGGCCAAAGGACCCGTTTCTACACTCTATTCTCTATGACTCTATGGATGAAGGGTCTTGGCAAAGAATTTTGACCATCTATTTTCATCCACAGATGCTGCCTGACCCCATTGAGACACCAGCAACTTCTTCTTTTTTGTGCTGCTTATTGCATATTGTCTGAACATTAACAATTTTCAAATAAAAATGCAGCCAGTGGTCCAATGACTATTTAATAACATATTTAAGTTTGGCAGATACTTTTTGAATATGGTATTTGAGGAAAACTATTACACACAAAGAAGACATTCATCACTTTAGTATATTTTAGTGTGTATACACTGCACTGAATATTTTAAAGTTTGGAATTTTGTCTGCTGTTTCCTTCAGAATATCTTCAGGTTACATTTGAAGGATACACATGTTTACAAATTAGGTTCACTTTCCTATATGAACATTGGTGAACTGTCAAATCTCCTAAACTAATATCGAAAACTTTTAATTTTAATTTCTTAAATTTCTATTGATTACGCATGACCATTATGGGAGAATGAGTTACACATCTCATCTATAAGAGCCCTTCCTGATCATCTTTCTGAATGGCTTGGCTCATGACTTTGGGTTTAAGCAGTATTTTTAAACTGAATTCCACCACTAGATAAAGTATTTTTTCTACATCTTCCCAATCAAGCATTTTAAGCAACAACATTGCAATTGGATCACCTTTTAATCTAGTTTGAAGAAAATGAAAAGAAAAATCCCCATCAATGCAGAAGAATATCAGAAATGGAAGTGAGAATAGACCATTCGGCCATTGTGTCCACCCTGACATTAAATAAGAATCCCTTTAATATTCCAAAATATTCCAAAATATTGTGGACCTGAACAGGCGGACTGAATGGTGGTGTGATTTTGGGAGATGTACCACTCTGCCATTTCAGATATATTAAAGGGTACTGTCCATAATGGGACCCCGTCGTTACTGTAACGTGGAACATGTGCACAAACATGAGGTGTCCACACTCAGTTTAACTAGGCACGCATGCAGGAGCGAGAGATAGATGTTTAATTCCATGCAGCCAGGTGGTGCAGCAGCCAACACGGCCAGAAGCATCAGCCCACGCCATCGCTCGCCTCTGTATACACGCTACGCCGCGCGGTTGTTCGGTACAGAGAGAGAATGTTGTGTTCGATAAATCACCGGATTCAGAAAACAGAGTTGGTATAGCAAGGTATTTGTTTACACTACCAAGCAAGACTTATAAACTCATGTATCCACATACGCACCCGCAAAGCCCGAGTACAGAGCAAAGCGCTCCCTCGACCTGTTGTCGATCCTTCGTGACACGGTCCGAGGTCGGGGTTTTCTCCGCCTCTGGAAGGGGGCCCCGACACGGTCTTTCATGGTGTTTCTCGTCCATTCAGACCATGCCATATCCCCCTCTAGTGAGCCCACATTAGCCAGTGCCCACTTAGACTGTTGTGTACACCATCTCCGCACTACTTGCGGCAGGGGGCGTAGGTGGGCTGCCCAGGTATTGCAGTGTTTTGCTGAGCAAACCCAGACATTACATCTTCGAAAACTAGTTGTTTTTGATGAGTTTGGAATGTTGTGCTGCTAATTTAGCTGACAGCTCCATTTTAGCTGACATGGTCTGTTTCACCCTTATGCCCCTGTCCCACTTAGGAAACCTGAACGGAAACCTCTGGAGACTTTGGCGCTCCACCCAAGGTTTCCATGCCGTTCCCGGAGGTTCTTTGTCAGTCTCCCTACCTGCTTCCACTACCTGTAACCCCCGTCAACCACCTGCCTACATTAGCACCCATCTAACACCGTGTTACTGAGTATACAAACAATAATAATAATAATCAACAGTTCAGTATAATAATTCTATCTCTAAGAATGTGAGATTATTACAGCATGGGTCTTGTATATACTCAGTGAATTAGCCTTGCCATTTCTCTTGAAAACAGAATTCCAAAGATTCATCATCTTGAATACAGAATTCCAAAAATATCTTTGCATCTCTATCCAGAATGATTAATCACTCATTTAAAGACAATGGTCCAGTTCTATGTATTCCAGCCAATGTAACATTCTGCTTGCATCGAACCAGTCAATATGTTTCAATGAGATCGCCATTCATTCCCCTCAACTGTAGACTTTAGTCAACTCTACGGAGCAAGTGCCAGGTTTGTTTACGCTACCCTCACCAGGCAAATCACCAATCCCAGGATTCAATGTTTGAAGAAAGGGTTCGACCCGAAACGTTGCCTATCTCCTTCGCTCCATAGATGCTGCTCGGACTGAGTGTCTCCAATGAAGTAGTTAGTAGCTCAGTATCGCTCTAGTAAAGTTTCGGAATGAATGGTTCAATTGCCTGAACCTTTGTTACACTCTCTCTATTGTAAATATGTCCTTCATTGGATAAAGTGACAAAAAAACATTCTTGTAAGATTATGAAAGCGGTCTCATCATCAGAGTTTCGCATGCCTTATTGTTGTAAAACATTGTAACTGCTTGTTAATTGTCTGTGTTTCACCTGCAAGGATACATATAGATACATGTAGCACTACATTGTAACAGTGTCATAGAGTGATAGTATGGAAACAGGCCCTTCAGCCCAACTTGCCCACACCGGCCAACAATGTTTAAGAAGGAGCTGCAGATGTTGGATAATCGAAGGTAGACAAAAATGCTGGAGAAACTCAGCGGGTGAGGCAGCATCTATGCTGAGTTTCTCCAGCATTTTTGTCTACCTCCGGCCAACAATGTCCCACCTGCATTAGTCCCGCATGCCTGCGCTTGGTCCATATCCCACCAAACCTGTCCTATCCACGTACCTATCTGTTTCTTAAACGTTGGGATAGTTCCAGCCTCAACTACACCCTCTGGCAGCTTGTTCTATACACCCACCACCCTTTGTGTGAAAACGTTACCCCTCAGATTCCTATTAACCCTTTTCCCCTTCACCTTGAACCTCTGTCCTCTGATATTTCTTTCAACTCCTCATTCTGGCTGAACCCGTAACTCGTAAATATCTCCAGGAAATTCACTGCTTGGTAATCATGAAATCATATTTTAATTTCATTGCCATTTTCTGAGCCCCGACCCCATTTAATGACATCACTCTCAGCCTGCAAGGGACCCACGTTAATTTATGCAAATCTTGTGCATCTTACCAAATCTGTAAGGAGATCTAGCATTCATTGTTTTATGTTTCTTGCAACGTGTCCTGTATTGTATCATGCTTGTGCATCCGCCCTGCACCATGTACATCCTTCATCGTGTGAGCTGAATAGAAGGGATGCAATACTTTTGCATTCTGAATAGAGCTGAATATGAAGGTTGGAAACACCCACCAGTTTGTGCTCCAACCGCCTAGAGATGAAGGCTTAACGTTTCAATAGCCATTCTGACTATTTTTTATCTGCCTACCCAACAAGCCTCTGTTGGTTTATGCACAACCCTATAATTCCTCTGCTCTCCCTCGTCCTTTGTTTGTGACTGTTTATCAAATACTGTAATCAGTCTTCCTTCAGAAGAAGTGACAAGTTCTGGCGCTGATGAATCTATGCGGCGTCGCTGCCAGGACCGATAGCTTACCCCGAAGGCGCATTGCCCCAAACCAAATGCAATATTCCGGATCCCATCTCGACAAAATTCTGCAGTAAAATCATAACTTCCTAACTTTTGTTCTGAAAATTAAAGTTGAAAAGTAACATTGTCGATTAAAACACCGTATATTTAAAATATATTATCCTGGGAAAGGGTGGTTGGTGTGTATATATGTTTTTTTAATCTAACGAATAAATATTTACATAGTGGCCAACGTGAATATTGTGGATGTATTGAATGTCTAAATAAATACACAGAAAAAAAATGACGGCTGCTTATTTGATATTCATCTCAATTTAACATTGAAGTGTGGCAAAGAATTATAATGCGTACACAGGCATCGCCGTGAGGATGCAAAGATCGCTGATGTTACTGGTAATCGCCAACTGTGTTTTGTTGTGCATTCTCTCACGACCTCGATGCAGCAGCAACGACACAGCAAGCATGTGTGTGTGTGTAGGTTCTTGTACATACACAAACAAGGTAGGTTTGAGGATAGTGTTTAAAAATAAATCGGCATGTAAGAGACATACCAATTCATCAATGATCTTCGGTTAGCAACAAAACACACGGCACTGGAGGAACTCAGCGGGCCAGGCTTCTACAGCCCTTCCCACTGCAGATGCTGCCACACCGGCAGTGTACCTCCAACACTTTGCAGTCTGCAGTCTGTTGTGTCTCTATTTGCTTGGATTACATTTTGTACTATTGCAAGTATTATTGGTTGCAAATAAGAACAGAATGTTGATAGTGATTGTCGATCAGAAAGATCAAGAGTGGGTCGTGGGAGTGTTGGTCGTCCAATACACTATTATTATTATTATTATTAATATTATTATTATCATTATACTTAAAAAATGACGAAGTTAATACACAGTTTGGTTTAGTTTGGAGATACAGCCCTTGTTCGGACCACTGATTCCGCACGGACCAGCGACCCCAGCACAAGAGTCAAGAGAGTCAAGACCAAAATTCTGGAGGTCCAAACGAAATGCCGTTTCTGCAGCCATACATTACACACACTAGACCCAGAGGGTTAACATAAACATCCATCACATAGTGATGGATGGCCAAAAAACTTATCTCTCCACTGCACTTCCCCCCCCCCCCCCCCCCCCCCCGATGTCAGAGTCAAAGTCATAGCCCCCGGCTGGCGATGGCGATTGTTGTGAGCTGCCACGCCGGGTGGTTACTCGCACACCGGGTCTTGGTGGGAGTGACGTGTGAGCTCGCACAGTCCCCTAGATTTACAGCCGCAAAAAAAGATAGCAAGTAAGGTAAATTCAACCCCGAGGGAATTCGCCGTTGCCAGAAATCCCGGAAATGAACTCCCTCCATTTGCCGTGGATATTTTACAGGTCCAAAATCGTCCGCAGACCCGCAGCAGCGCGTTCCGACTCTCGGTGCAGCAGCAGCAGCAAAGCAAGCAGCAGCAGCAGCCTTAACTTAGTGTCCACCCGCTTGAGCCAGCTCCGCGACGGCAACGTGAGTCGGCACCTGATCCCCGCTCCAGTGGACGCTTTCGTTGCGGCCCCAACACACCTATACCCGACGAGAAAAGGTCGGGTCTCCATGCAGGGAGAGATTAAAAGTTTCCCCCCCCCCCCCTCCCACCCATACCCACACAAAACCCCAACATAAAATACACAAAACTACATAAAAACACAGACAAAAGTTTGGAGATAAACGCCCAGGCTGCGGGCCGCTGATGGCCAGCGCCGCGCCGCCTACTGGCACACAAACACTATCTTACACACACCAGTGCAATTTATACCAAGTCAATTAACCTACCAACGTGTTTGGAGTGTGGAAGGAAGCAGGTCACTAGGGGTACAAACCCCATACAGACAACAGCCATATTCAGGACCGAACCCGTGTCTCTGGCGCTGTAAAGCAGCAACTCTACCGCTGGTACACAAAATTGCTGGAGAAACTCAGCGGGTGCAGCAGTATCTATGGAGCGAAGAAAATAGGCGACATTTCGGGCCGAAACCCTTCTTCAGACTGATGGGGTGTGGGAGGGGAGAAGGAAGGAAAAGGGGAGGAGGAGGAGGAGCCCGAGGGCGGGGGGGGGGGGGGGGGGGGGGGGGATGGGAGGAGACAGCTCGAGGGTTAAGGAAGTGAAGGAGACAGCAAGGGCTAGCAAAATTGGGAGAATTCAACATTCATGCCATCAGGATGCAAGCTGCCCAGGCGGAATCAGTCTGAAGAAGGGTTTCGGCCCGAAACATCGCCTATTCTCTTCGCTCCATAGATGCTGCTGCACCCGCTGAGTTTTTCCAGCAATTTTGTGTACCTTCTTTCTTCCAGCATCTGCAGTTCCTTCTTGAACACTTTGTCTACTCTACCGCTGGGCCAGTTTGGTTTAGAGATACAGCGATGAAACAGGCACTTCGGCCTATCAAGTCCACCCCGTCCATGCATCACCAATCACTTGATAGTTTATTTAACTATTTCTCCTCTCGATGTGAAATGAACATCGGATTAGCGCTAAAAGTTGAAATAATCTGTTAATTTCAGATTATTCGGGCAGTTGCAAAAATGATCGCTTAGCAACGTTTACAATAATGTAAATCCCTTGACATTCACTGCCAACTTCTCCACATTTGATTCTGATTTTTTTTTGTCTCCTTTGGCGTGACTGGTGAGATATTGTCCATGAACGACTTTCCCAAAACTGGCCTTTGCAAGGGCTATGAATTGTGTAGTGACAGATTTGACTTCAATGGCATTGACCATATGTCAGGGGAGTGGACTTGTCACTTGAACAGCGACTGTTAAATCGTGCCCAGCTCAGCAACCCACTCTCAGCAACCTTGTGAAACATGCATTCGGAACTGAATAACATGCACAGGAGAGTCGTTTATACGCGTGGGCTGATTTTCAACGAGCTAATGGTAGGGAACATGTGGCAAATTGCAAGGTTTTAATTAGTTCATTTCAGTGACCCTGCGTCCGTGATATGTGCATTTGTTTTTTTTTATATGTTGTCTCTCCATGTGTTGTTTGTCATCGAAGTTTCAGGCAAAGGAAACATAGAAACATAGAAACATAGAAAATAGGTGCAGGAGTAGGCCATTCGGCCCTTCGAGCCTGCACCGCCATTCAATATGATCATGGCTGATCATCCAACTCAGTATCCTGTACCTGCCTTCTCTCCATACCCCCTGATCCCCTTAGCAGCAAGGGCCACATCTAACTCCCTCTTAAATATAGCCAATGAATTGGCCTCAACTACCTTCTGTGCAGAGATTCCACAGATTCACCACTCTGTGTGTAAAAAATGTTTTTCTCATCTCGGTCCTAAAAGACTTCCCCCTTATCCTTAAACTATGACCCCTTGTTCTGGACTTCCCCAACATCGCAAACAATCTTGCTGTCTCCTCCCCTTCCTCAGCCCCCCACTGCTGTCTCTCGCTACTCCCCCAGCCTGTGGGCTCGTCCTCCTTTTTTTCTTTTCCCCCATCAGTCGAAGTCGGCCTAAAAAGTTCCCCCCCCTTCGCTCCATAGATGCTGCTGACCCCTGAGTTCTGGAGCTTTTTTCCCCAACCATCGCGAACAATCTTCCTGCATCTAGCCTGTCCAATCCCTTAAGAATTTTGTAAGTTACATTCTTACTTACACTATGTAAGTAAGTTTTGTAAGAAACAATACACATCCACCCAGCAGCGGCCACCTAAATCTTCCAGCACCAGAAACGGACGCTATTGTAAAAGGCGGTAGGTACTTATCACTCACCTCCCATTACTGCCCGTATGGCTATTTTGTCACTGGAGAGAAAGGGGGAGAGATGATAGGGGTCCTACAAGTAAAAATGTGACACCAAAACACTACATCTATCTGTTTGTGCACGTCGGGTTGATTGCATTAGTCGAAACAGGGTGGGCCTCGGACCAAAATCGTGGTGGATCACAATCTGCCCAACATGCGCCTGAAGTCCCGCAAACCCTTCTGGTCTTCAATCAAATCCCCGGAAGACTTTGACTCCAAGACTGAGTGGGCATAGCCTGGAAAGATGCCAACATCAACAACGATAGGTTATCACAGACTCCACAGTGAAACAACCGAGATTTGAGCTCCATCGCAAACAATGGCTAACCTGGAACAGAATCTGCACCCTCCATGCAAGAACAGCCCATCACCTGCATAAGTGGGGGGTGACAGACAGCACTGCTTGTGACTGCAGACACCCAGATCAGACCATCTCACGCACCGTGAATGACTGCTCACTGAGGTTTTCCCTGGTGGCATTCAATCCAACCCAGTAAATGATGCTGTACTGGCCTGGATGGCTACCCTTGACCTACAACTTTAGGCTGTGCACGCCATACACAAGAAAAATAAGTAAAATCTGGGATCACTGTTGTGGAAAGGATAAGTGCCCAATCCGGTCCTGCAGGTGATATGTTCGAGACTCAGCGGAGAGCACCACTTTTTTAACCAACATGTTGTGATTTTCTTAAAGTGCTCTTCCCGCATGAAAATGAACAGAATGAGACAATTGGGAGTCCATTTCAAATGGTAGAAAGACATACATCTGATAACTTATCCATGATAGTGGAGACACAATGAACTGCCGATGTTGCAATCTTGGGCAAAACGCAAAGTGCTTGGGTAGGTTAGCGGGTCAGGCAGCATCTGTGGAGGGAATGGAACGGCAATGTTTCGGATCATTGGGCTTCTTCAAACTGATTGTAGTAGAGAGGGGAAAGCTGGAGAGGTGTGTTGATTGGTAGATGGGTGGAGCAAGTGACTATGGTTAAAGATATAGTCTAGAAGTTCAGAAGTCATGTTGCAGTTATATAAGACGTTGGTGCGGCCACATTTAGGGTATTGTGTTCAGTTCTGGGCACCATGTTATAAAAAATATCTTGTCAAGCTGGATGAGGTGCAGAGAAGATTTACGCGGATCATGGGATCATAAGATCATGTTATGGGAGCACAATTAGGCCATTTAGCCCATTAGGCCTACTCTGCCATTCAATCATGGCTGATCTATCTCTCCCTCCTAATCTCATTCTAATTAAGAATTTATCTATCTCTGTCTTACATATATCCACTGACTTGGCCTCCACAGCCTTCTGTGGCAAATATTTCCACAGATTCACTACCCTCTGACTAAAGACGTTTCTCCTCATCTTCCTAAAATAATGTATTTGAATTCTGAGGCTATTACCTCTAGTCCTAGACTCCAACTAGTGGAAACATCCTCTCCACATCCACTCTATCCAAGCCTTTCACTATTCTGTACATTTCAATGTGGTCCCCCCTCATTCTTTTAAACTTCAGTGAGTACAGGCCCAGTGCTGTCAAACGCTCATCATATGTTAACCTATTAATTCCTGGGATCATTCCAGAGTCAGTACATCCTTCCTCAGATATGGTGCCCAAAACTATATTCCAAATGCTGCCTAACAGCATCTTATGCCCAGCATTACATACCTGTTTTTGTATACAAGCCCTCCCAAAATAAATGCTAACATTGTATTTGCTTTCTTTACTTACAGATTAACTTTTTGTGAATCCTGCATCAGCATTCACAAGTCCCTTTGCACCTCCGATTTCTGGATTCTCTCCCAATTTAGAAAATAAACTATGCCTTTATTCCTATTACCAAAATGCATGACTCCACACTTTGCTACACTATATTCCATCTGCCACTTCTCTGCCCACTCCCCCAACCTATTCAAATCCTTCTGCAGAGACCTTGCTTTTGCTACACTACCCGCCCCTCCACTTATTTTCGTATCATCCACAAACTTGGCCACAAAGCATTCAATCCCTTCATCCAAATATACAACGTTGGATGTTCCCAGGAATTCCCTGGAATTGATGGCCTGAGCTACAAGGAGTGGTCGAGCAGGCTGGGACTATTCCATGGAGAGCAGGATTGAGGGGTAACCTTTTCACACAGAGGATGGTGGGTGTATGGAATGAGCTGCCGGAGGAGTTATTTGAGGCAGGTAGTGTTGTAATGTTAAAAAAAAAACATTTGGACAGGTACATGGATTTAGAGTGATAGGAGCCAAGCAGGCCGGTGGGACTAGTGTGGATGGGACATGTTGGTCATTGTGAGCAAGTTGAGTTTAAGGGCCTGTGTGGTATGGCAGCACACAAAGCAAAACTTTCTATTGTATCTCGGTACGCAAGACGCAATATACTAATACCAACACAACATGTTAACAAGGTCATAACTTTACTTGCCAGGCCATTTTTTTAGTAAGTGCAATTCAGTCATGAATACACCCATGCACCACATCACCAATATATGCTTCAGCCCCTCCTCCTACTATCCACCCAGCCAAACAGCCATCGTACAAATTGCAGCAATTCACAGCCAGTGTCAGGTAATATGCAAGTATCAGTAACGTAACAGGCAACAGTAAGTAACAAAAGTCAAACTGTTGAAAGGAAAATAATTGTATGTTTGGGGAATTATTTTTGAGGTATTACATAGAAACATAGAAATTAGGTGCAGGAATAGGCCATTCGGCCCTTCGAGGCTGCACTGCCATTCAATATGATCATGACTGATCATCCAACTCAGTATCCTGTACCTGCCTTCTCTCCATACCCTCTGATCCCCACAAGGGCCACATCTAACTCCCTCTTAAATATAGCCAATGAACTGGCCTCGACTACCCTCTGTGGCAGAGAGTTCCAGAGATTCACCACTCTCTGTGTGAAAAAAGTTCTTCTCATCTCGGTTTTAAAGGATTTCCCCCTTATCCTTAAGCTGTGACCCCTTGTCCTGGACTTCCCCAACATCGGGAGCAATCTTCCTGCATCTAGCCTGTCCAACCACTTAAGAATTTTGTAAGTTTCTATAAGATCCCCTCTCAATCTCCTAAATTTTAGAGAGTATAAACCAAGTCTATCCAGTCTTTCTTCATAAGACAGCCCTGACATCCCAGGATTCAGTCTGGTGAACCTTCTCTGCACTCCCTCTATGGCAATAATGTTCTTCCTCAGATTTGGAGACCAAAACTGTATGCAATACTCCAGGTGTGGCCTCACCAAGACCCTGTACAACTGCAGTAGAACCTCCCTGCTCCTTTGATATTGATCTTATCTCGATCAATCAAGTATAATTCTAAATTGCCAGAGAAGTCATATCCTACCCGATTCCTCAACATTTTTCAAAGGACACACTTGGCTCTCTTTAGTTCAATCTAATCCATGTGATATCTCAGACTCACAGCAATGTGGTTGGCTCATAACTGGTCTCTAACAGGGCCTACCAACCAATTTATTTCCGAGCAATGAAGGAATGAGTGGTAGGCAATTCATGATGTCTTTCCAGCAACACCCAAACCCTTTGAATTAATTTTAAAAAAGCATGGCAATATATCCACACACATATACATTGCACATTTAAAACACTTAGAAACATGGCAGTTGGACATTCAGGCCTCTGTGTCCATTCAGTCATTTATTCAGCCGTTTAGATTTATCATCAAGTGTACAGAGGTGAGAGTGAAAAGTTTTGTTTTGCATGCTGTCCAATCAAAACAGATAATACTGTAGATGTAGGAAAGAACTGCAGATGCTGGTTTAAATCGAAGGTAGACACCAAATGCTGGAGTAACTCAGCGGGACAGGCAGCATATCTGGAGAGAAGGAATGGATGGCTTTTCGAGTTGAGAAGAAGGGTCTCGACCCAAAACATCACCCATTCCTTCTCTCCAGAGATGTTGCCTGTCCCGCTGAGTTACTCCAGCATATTGTGTCTATCTCAGATACTGAATCCTGTATATCAATACAATCAGGCCAAACTCAATTATTGGAACCGTTCCAGGGACAATGTCCAATGTCCGCAATGGGGTAGAGTGAAACATAACCTGGCACTCACTGTGAGTACGGAGGACGTCAGAAGAGCACTCCGCAGGGTCAACCCCAGGAAGGCTGCTGGCCCAGATGGCATCCCAGGGAGAGTATTGCGGGACTGTGCAGACCAGTTAGCGGAGGTTTTTAGCGACATCTTTAACCTCTCTCTGTCAACGTGCACTGTCCCTAAATGCTTCAAGACTGCTACCATCGTGCCTGTACCCAAAAAAATATCTATTACCAGCTTGAAAGACTATAGACCTGTTGCTCTCACTTCAACGGTGATGAAGTGTTTTGAACGGCTGGTCCTGGCCCACATTAAGTCCTCACTCCCACCCACCCTGGATCAGCATCAGTTTGCATATAGAGCTAATAGGTCAACGGAGGATGCCATCAACATAGCTCTACATTCTGCACTGACACATCTGGAGCACCCTGGCTCATATGTGAGGATGTTATTTGTAGATTTTAGTGCTGCATTTAATACCATCATCCCCAGCAGAATGGTGGACAAACTGTCTGATCTGGGTGTTAATGCAAACACATGCAGATGGATGAAGGACTTTTTAACAGACCCCCCACAGACTGTCAGGATGGGATCCAAATACTCCCCAGTCCTGACGCTCAGCACAGGAACGCCACAAGGTTGTGTGCTGAGTCCCATCTTGTATACAATATACACTTATGACTGTACACCAACACACAATACAAACAGGATCATCAAGTTTGCGGACGACACGACTGTGGTGGGACTGATAAACAACAATGATGAGTCTGCCTACAGGGATGAAGTCCAAAAACTGACTGTCTGGTGTACCAAAAACAACCTGGTACTCAACCCATCAAAGACAAAAGAACTGGTCGTTGACTTCAGGAGGAAGAGGAGAGAGGAACCTGCTCCTTTATACATCAAAGGAGACATGGTGGAGAGAGTCACTGGCTTTAAGTTCCTGGGAATAAACATCTCCCAGGACCTCAAATGGCAATTGAACACTGTCACTCTCGTGAAGAAGTCACAGCAGCGGCTGTATTTCCTGAGGTCTCTGCGGAGAGCAAACGTCTCACAGCCGCTGCTGCTGCCCTTCTACCGATGCGCCGTGGAAAGTATCCTCTCCTATGGCATCCTGGTGTGGTTTGCTAGCTGTACTGTGGCTGAGAGGAGGGCGCAGCAGAGAGTTATAAAAACTGCGCAGAGCATCACAAACGTTCAACTGCCCTCCTTGGATGATATATATGTGGCGCCGGGTCACAAACATCAAGCAGGACACATCCCACCCTGCCAACCACCTTTTCACTCTGCTACCCTCTGGGAGGCGATTCAGGTCTCTGAAGGCTCGCACCGGTAGACTAAAAAATAGTTTCTACCCATGTGCGATAAAATAACTTAATTCCAACAGAGAACACTGGGGAAGCAAAATGTAATTCCAAGAAATGCCACCAAATTCTTTTAAAATTATTTTTAAATACTTATTTATTATTTTTACTAATAAGTGTACATATGTGTCAATGGTTGTCGTGTTTGTATTTTTTACCCGGAGGAGAAGCAATGGAATTTTGTTGCACAGTATTGTGCAATGACAATAAACGTATTCATTCATCATTCATTCATAATATCCTGGCTTGTGGAAACCCCATTCAGAAGCCTGATAACAGAAGGGAAGAGGCTGTTTCCAAGTCTAGTGATCAATGGGAATGGGAGAAGAAGAAATGACTGGGGTGGTAAAGGTCTTTGTTTATGGTGGCTGCTTGAAGTTCAGTTTGGTTGAGTTTAGTATTTTGTCATGTGTATGCTTTTGATGTGTGCTATCCAGTTCGTAGAAAAACGATACGTGATTACAAATGAGCCATTTACAGTGTATAGTTACACGATAATGGAATAACATTTAGTGCAAGGTAAAGCCAGCAAAATCCGATCAAGGATAGCCCGAGGGTCACCAAAGAGGTTGTTATTTACCTGTTAACAGAAACATATAAAATTATAAAAGGACTGGACAAGCTAGATGCAGGAAAAATGTTCCCTATGTTGGGTGAGTCCAGAACCAGGGGCCACAGTCTTAGAACAAAAGAGAGGTCATTTAGGACTGAGGTGAGAAAAAACTTTTTCACACAGATATTTGTGAATTTATGGAATTCCCTGCCACAGAGAGCAGTGGAGGCCAATTGACTGGATGGATTTAAGAGAGAGTTAGATAGAGCTCTAGCGGCTAGTGGAGTCAAGGGATATGGGGAGACGGCAGGCACGGGTTATTGATTGGGGACGATCAGCCATGATCACAATGAATGGCGGTGTTGGCTCGAAGGGCCGAATGGCCTCCACCTGCACCTATTTTCCATGTTTCTATCTATGTTAACAGCTGGTAAGAAGCTGTCCCTGAATCTGGAGGTGTATATTTTCACACTTGTACACCTTTTGCCAGATGGGAGAGGAGTGAAGAGAGAGTGTCCAGGTTACGACTCATCCTTGATTATGCTGCTGGTCTTGCCCAGGTATAAATGGAGTCAATAGAAGGGAGGTTGGTTTGTGTGATGGTCTGGGCTGTGTCCACAATTTGCTGCACTTTGTTTTACAGAGATGACTTACATCTTGTGTAGGAAGGAAGTGCAGATTTTGGTTTATACCAAAGGAAAACACAAAAAAACAGGAGAAACACAGGGGGCCAGGCAGCATGTCTGGAGAAAATGATTGGTGCCATTTCGGACCGAGACACTTCTTGACTGCAAGTCAGGGGAGTGGGAAGTGAGAGATATGACAAGGCACATAGATCAAATGAATGAAACATATGCATAGGGACAAATCAAAGCCAGCAATGATGATCAGCAACAATTATCTCTTTTGGTCTAAAATTAATTTACTATTCTTGGTTTTCCAACCCAGAAGAGATATAACCGTGTGCTTTACATGCATAGACATGGAGATATATTCAC
Source organism: Leucoraja erinaceus (assembly GCF_028641065.1). Taxonomy (NCBI): domain Eukaryota; kingdom Metazoa; phylum Chordata; class Chondrichthyes; order Rajiformes; family Rajidae; genus Leucoraja; species Leucoraja erinaceus. Next base: position 10,572,444 of record NC_073378.1, read on the forward strand.
ATGTATTTTACGTACAAGAGTCTGGTGGTACAATGACAATGTTCGACGTCCACTTCTCCAGATATTGTACTAGTTATCTGGAGATAAGCATTTACACCCTACTGCAGCAACTGGTGGATATAAATTCAGTTCATTAAATAAATATGGAACTAATTACCTTGTTTCCGTGAAGCTGATAATAAAGCTGCAAGGCTATCATAAAATCCATCTGGTTCACTGGCGTTCTGCTGTGAAGGAAATACTCCCAAACATGAGGTGGATTATTAACAGGTGTCTGAGCTGACATGACTGACCATTCCATTCAATTGGAATTAGCGATAAGGAAAATACAGCGAGCTGGCTTCAGCAAAAACCTGGGTCATTAAAAAATAATTAGGTGCATAAATATCATGGACATCTGTACACCACATGTCAATCCATATGAAGGTGGAGTGGCAACAGATAAAGAACTCAGCAGAACACGAATGATGAAACAAACACGTTCTGCAGCACTCCCACCCATTCTCATCCCCATCTATACCCCTCCTCCCCCAGAGCAAAACCTATTGTCTCCATTCAGCAAATAGCTGGTAACTACTCACTTGTTCTGATAATTTCTCAGTTTTACCATTCATTGGCACAGGGACACAGCGATAGAGTTGCTGCCTTACAGCGCCAAAGACCTGGGTTCGAAACTGACTACGAGTGCTGTCTAGTATGGAGATTGTATGTTCTCCATGTGACCATGTGGGTTTTCTCCAGGTGACAATAGGCAAAAGACAATAGGTGCAGGAGTAGGCCATTCAACCTTTCGAGCCAGCACCGCCATTGAATGTGATCATGGCTGATCATCCCCAATCAGTTCCCCCTTCCTGCCTTCTCCCCATTTCCCCTGACTCCCCTATTTTTAAGAGCCCTATCTAGCTCTCTCTTGAAAGCATCCAGAGAACCTGCCTCCACCGCCCTCTGAGGCAGAGAACAACATAGACTCACCATTCTCTGTGAGAAAAAGTGTTTCCTTGCCTCCGTTCTAAATGGTTTACTCATTATTCTTAAACTGTGGCCCCGGTTCTGGACTCCCCTAACATCGGGAACATGTTTCCTGCCTCGAGCGTGTCTAAACCCAAAACAATCTGATATGTTTCAATGAGAATTCCCTCTCATCCTTCTAAACTCCAGAGTGTACAATCCCAGCTGCTCCATTCTCTCAGCATATGACTGTTCCACCATCCCGGGAATTAACCTTGTAAACCTACGCTGCACTCCCTCAATAGCAAGAATGTCCTTCTCAAATGACAGGATCAAAACTGCACACAATACTCCATGTGTGGTCTCACTAGCGTTCCGTACAACTGCTCTTTGCTCCTATATTTGAGTCCTCTTGTTATAAAGGCAACATGCCATTCGCTTTCTTCACTGCCTGCCGTACCTGCATGCTTACTTTCATAGACTGATGTATAAGGACCCCCAGATCCCGTTGTACTTCCCCTGTTCCCAACTTGATGCCATTTAGATAATAATCTGCCTTCCTGTTTTGCTACCCAAATGGATAACCTCACATTTATCCACATTAAACTTAATCTGCCATGCATCTGCCCACTCCAGCAACCTGTCCAAGTCACCATGCAATCTCATAGCATCCTCCTCACAGTTCACACTGCCACCCAGCTTTGTGTCATCTGCAAATTTGCTAATGTTACTTTGAATCCCTTCTTCCAAATCATTGATGTGTATTGTAAATAGCTGCGGTCCCAGCACAGAGCCTTGCGGTACCCCACTAGTCACTGCCTGCAATTCTGAAAGGGACCCGTTAATCCCTACTCTTAGTTTCCTGTCTGCCAACCACTTCTCTATCCATGTCAGCACTCTACCCCCAATATCATGTGCCCTAATTTTGCCCACTAATCTCCTATGTGGCACCTTATCAAATGCTTTCTGGAAGTCCAGATCACTACATCCACTGGCCCAAGTCCATTTTCCTAGTTACATATTCAAAAAAATCCAGACGATTAGTCAAGCATGATTTCCCCTTTGTAAATCCATGCTGACTCGGACTGATCCTGTTACTGCTATCCAAATGTTCGGCTATCTCATCTTATATAATAGACTCCAGCATCTTCCCCACCTCCGATGTCAGACTAAATGGTCTATAATTCCCTGTTTTCTCTCTCCCTCCTTTCTTAATAAGTGGGATAACATTAGCTACCCTTCAATCCAAAGGAACTGATCCTGAGTCTATAGAACATTGGAAAATTATCACCAATGCATCCACGATTTCTAGAGCCACTTCCTAAAGTACCCTGGGATGCAGACCATCAGGCCCTGGGGATTTATCAGCGTTCAGTCCCATCAGTTTATCCAACACCATTTCCTGCCTTACGTGGATTTCCTTCAGTTCCTCCATCACCCCTGATCCTCTGGCCACTATTATATCAGGAAGATTGTTTGTGTCCTCCTTAGTGAAGACAGATCCAAAGTACCTGTTCAACTCATCTGCCATTTCCGTATTCCCCATAATAAATTCACCTTTTTTGGTCTTCAAGGGTCCAACTTTGGTCTTAACTAATTTTTTCCTCTTCACATACCTAAAGAAGCTTTTACTATCCTGCTTTATATTCTTGGCTAGCTTACCTTCGTACCTCATCTTTTCTCCCCGTATTGTCTTTTTAGTTATCTTCTGTTGTTCTTTAAACATTACCCAATCCTCTTGCCTCCCGCTCATCTTTGCTACGTTGTACTTCTCTTTTATTTTTATACTGTCCCTGACGTCCCTTGTCAGCCATGGTCGTCCCTTTCTCCCCTTGGAATCTTTCATCCTCCTCGGAATGAACTGATCCTGCACATTCTGTATTATTCCTAGAAACACCTGCCACTATTGTTCCACTGTCCTCCCTGCTAGTGTATCTTTCCAGTCAACTTTGGCCAGCTCCTCCCTCATGGCCCCATTGTCCCCTTTATTCAAGTGTAACACTGACACCTCCGATCTACCCTTCTCCCTCTCCAACTGTAGATTAAACCTGACCATGTTTATGGTCACTGCCTAAAGGCTCATTAACCTGGAGGTCCTTTATCAAATCCGATTCATTACATAACACTAAATCAAGAATTGCCTTCTCCCTGGTAGGCTCCAATACAAGCTGTTCTAAGAATCCATCACAAAGGCACTCTACAAAGTCCCTTTCTTAGGGTCCAGTATCAACCTGATTTTCCCAATCTACCTGCATGTTGAAATCTCCCATAACAACCATAGCAATACTTTTGCTACATGCCAATTTTAACTCCTGATTCAACTTTTGCCCTATGTCCAGGCTACTGTTTGGGGGCCTGTAGATTAGTCCCATTTCTGTCCTCTTTGGAAGAATATGATGAATCTGTTCTCCTGAAAGAATGGATTTACTATCTCTTTCATAGAAACATAGAAAATAGGTGCAAGAGGCCATTCAGCCCTTCGAGCCAGCACCGCCATTCATTGTGATGATGGCTGATCATCCCCTATCAATAACCCGTGCCTGCCTTCTCCCCATATCCCTTGACTCCATCCAGTGATTTGGCCTCCACTGCCCTCTTTCGCATTCATTTTCAATTTTATTTATGTTTCATTTTGTGATAAAATACTTCCAAGGTGTTTTACCTTTACTTTTTCAGGCAACGACCACTTAACAAAAAAAGGTGAAGAAGGATCCTGACCCGGAATGTTACTTATGCATGTTCTCCACAGATGTTGCCTGACCCACTGCAGCACTTTGGGTCCTTATTTATAAACCAGCATCTAGGGTTACTTGTTTCTATCTCTCAACAAAGGGTACCTTCCTTTGAGTGAAGTATCAGGCTGCAGTCCTACTGGTGTTGGCCTTACCCTTACAATTCCTTAGTTCTATCCATACTGACTCCACATCTCCTGTTTCAATGTCACCCCTTGCAGGGGACTGAATTTCATTCCTCACCAACAGGGCAACCCCACCCCCTGTGCCCACCTGTCTGTCTTTTCGATAGGAGGTCTACCCTTGAATATTCAGTTCCCAGCCCTATCCCTCTTGCCCCAACCATGTCTCAGTAATTCCCACAACATCATACTTGCCAGTTTCTAACTGAGCCTCAAGCTCGTCCATTTTATTTCGCCCATATACATCGCGCATTCATATACAGCACTTTGACCCTCCGTATTCACTTCCCCCCTCACATGGCTCACACGTGCTCCGGTTTTCTCCTACACTGCAAAGGCGTACAGGTTTGTAGCTGTTTTGGCTTTTGTAAATTGTAAATTACCATGAATGTGTAGGATAGTGTTAGAATACGGGGCGATAGCTGGTCGGCGTGGACTCAGATGGCAGAAGGGCTTTCTTCCCCACACCGTTTCCCTAAACTAAAGTAAAGTCTAAAAACATTGCTTCAACCACCATTTGAATCAAAGGTTTGAAGCTAGGGATTACATGAATGGCTCAACACACATCCCATGAGCAAGGTTGTGATATTTCCTCTTCTCTCTCCTCTGCTGAAACGTGCTTTGACTACGAAAAAATGCTTGTCCTTGTTCTAATAGAATTATGCAATGCAGATTTTGGCGTCGCCAACTCAGTTATTTTCACAGATATCTAAAACACATTTTTGTGCTTCCACACATGAATGGAATGATAACAAAAGTAACTGTAGGAGGAGCAACAGAAAGCACAGGCCTTTTACAGGGTGCAATCAAATTAAAAACTAGGACCTATTTTTTTCATGAACTAAACCATTGATTTGATGGATTTCTGACCTTGTGAACAGACAACAGATATTGTTAACGTCGAACTATAGAAAAATCAGTCGTGAAGCTAACCACTATTTTTCTGAATTCTGAAGAAGACCTTCACTTTTACCAGCTCAAATTGTCAGATATACAATTGTGAATTCAGAAGAAGTTGAACGCAGAGAGAAATGTTATTATCTATTAAAATAATTTACTGGCCGAACATTTCCCTCAAAGCTTTTATAGCAACATTTTTCAGTTTCCTAAGTATGCTTTTTATTGCAAATTATTTAGAATATGCCAAAGGCCTTGTACCTTACTCATTATTATTACGGATGTTCCAGTAAGCCAATTACAAAGAAGCCTAATCATTTTAATGGCATAATTTAAAATAAATACACCAAGGATCTTTCTGTTGCATTAACGCTATTTGTCCTGCCTTTCAGAATAAAGAGCTCCTACATGCCTGGTACCAAGAGGCAAATTTAATGGACATCAATGAGCCTTACGTACAGTGCAGAAAAAATGGCTTCAACAAGATGGCCTGCATTGAGTAAACATGAACCTGTAAAGACAGAGGGAGAATACAAAGTTCAAAGGGAAGAGGGCAATGAGTGAAGTATGAACATTTTGTCTGAGACTGGGACAGTGGAATGGATAGAAGCAAACGTTCAACATGCTTGACTTTCCAGGCAGGAATAGCTTCATTAAAGCCCTTTATTTGTTTCTATGGTCATTTTTCGGTTATTTCACGGATGATAACTGTGTTGAATTCGATTCATTATTCTTCAGATCACGAGGCAACCAATGTCCATATGCAGAGTCTCCTGGATAAAACCCAAGATTGGGCTAAATAATCTTTTCCTCATAAAAAAAGGTCAGGCAATATGCACAAGGACCCGATATACACAAGATGGCACTGAAGCTAGGCAACTCTTTACGTGCTGGTCCCAGAAGTTAATTTGCTATCATGCATTATAATCGCTTCACTCTTTTAAATCTTTATCTTAACAGTAGCGTTTCTTACACTAACTACCAGCCATGATCTTATTGAATGGCGATGCTAGCTTGAAGGGCCAAATGGTCTACTCCTGCACATATTTTCTATGTTTCTATGCTCTTCTTAATTAACCTTCTGCGCTCCAAAGAATAAAGCCTAACTTGTTCAACCTTTCTCTGTAAACTTAGTTGCTGCTGAAACCCAGGCAACATTTCTAGTAAAACTCTAGCACCTCCTTCCTATAATTAGGCGACCAAATATCAATCTTACTGGACTTTATCTTGCACTAAATGTAATCAGTACACTGTGAACAGCTTGATTGTAGTCATGTATAGTCTTTTCATTGACTGGATGACACACAACAAAAAAAAGCTTTTCCTTGTGCCTCGGTGCTCATGGCAATAATAAACTAAACTAAACTAAACTAACCGAAACAAAGCTAAAGTGAATAGGTAATGATGACCAATTACAAAAATAAATCATCTAACTGGAACACCCTGACACTTTATGGAATTGTCATTGACAAATGTTTCGCTATCAACATCTCTATCAACATCTTGGGGCTCTCAACATTGACCAGAAACTTTACTTAAAGAGCCACGTGTAGCCACATGAATATTGTGCCTACAAGACACTCAAAGTTTTCACACAAAGAGTGTATGGAATGAGCTGCCAGAGGTGGTAGTTGAGGCAGGGACTATCGCAATGTTTAAGAGGCAATTAGGCAAGTACATTGGAAGGACAGGTAATAATAATAATAATACATTTTATTTATGGGCGCCTTTCAAGAGTCTCAAAGACAACTTACAAAAATTTAGCAGGTAGAGGAAAAACATGTAAGGGGAATGAAATAAATAGTAGAGACATGACTAGTACACAAAGTAAAGACAGAATTCAATTCAAAACACAATATGAGGCAATTAATGCACAGATGAAAAGGGAGGGGGACGTGGGGCTAAGGATAGGCAGAGGTGAAGAGATGGGTCTTGAGGCGGGACTGGAAGATGGTGAGGGACACGGAATTGCGGATCAGTTGAGGGAGGGAGTTCCAGAGCCTGGGAGCTGCCCTGGAGAAGGCTCTGTCCCCAAAACTGCGGAGGTTGGACTTGTGGATGGAGAGTGACCGGCTGATGTGGATCTGAGGGACCGTGAGGGTTGGTAGGGGGAGAGGAGGTCAGTGAGATATGGGGGGGCCAGATGGTGGAGGGCTCTTTAGGTGAGGACCAGGATGTTGTAGGTGATCCGGTGGGAGATGGGAAGCCAGTGAAGTTGTTTGAGGACTGGAGTGATGTGATACCAAGATTTGGTGTGGGTGATGAGTCGGGCGGCTGCGTTCTGGACCAGTTGGAGTCGGTTGATGTAGGTGGAGCTGATGCCAAGGAGTCAAGATAGAGAGATATGGGCCGAACGCTGGCAGGTGGGACTAGTGTAGATGAGACATGCTGTTGGGCAAGTTGGCCTGAAGGGCCTGTTTCCACACTGTATGACTCGAAGACCAGTTGAGTGGACCATTCAGTCATGAACAACTTACCACTCGATTTCCCAAAGTCATGCCATCATCTACAAGACTCAAGTGAGGAGTGCAGTTCATTTGATTGGATGACCACGGTTCTAACACCAATCAGGAGTTGACATGTTAAGGACAAAACAGTTGACCTTATCAACGAACGTCAATATTCACTCCATTCGACCCAGATACCCAACTATCACAAGGTGAATTGTGGATAAAATTTACTCCCACAAGGCAACTTCTAGCAAGGCAACTTCAGCACCAGCTTACCAGCCACCTGACTGGAAAGACAAGGCAGCTACCACAAGGGAACTTTCCATTCCAATCCCTCCTTCAAATTACACACCATCGTCATATGCATAAATATGTGAAAATCTTACATGCAGCAAAATCACAGGCACATAGATGTAGACACACATAAAACAGACGTTGTACATAAATGATACAAAAACAATGGAAATCAAAACAACTGCATAAAAGATGTCAGCTCAAAACACAATCAGAAAACAAGTCAATGGCAGGACAGTAAGTGATCTATAATGTTCCATTGCGGAGCTAAGCTTAGGATTGTGCATGTCTTAAAAACATTTTACCTACTGTAATAGGGCTGCAGATTTTGGCTTTCAAACATTTGAATGTGAATGTATATGTGTACACCTGCATGCTTTCTGCAAATTGTTACCTCTTTCCATTCTAGCTTGGAGATATGTCACTCTTCATGCTTTGCTAATGGGTGAAGATCTGCATACATTCTATTTTACAGAGGGCATGTCTCTTTATCAGAGAGCTTGGATCAGCTCACTACTACCCTCCTGAGAGCAGGCACAGATAAGAATAAATCCTGACCTTGCCAGAAATCTCCTAATCCTATGAATGAAGTACTGTGATGTTGCGGTAGAATTACAATGCCGGGTTCAATCCTGACAGCAGGTGATTGTCTGTATGGAGCTTGTATGTTCCACCCATGACCTGCATGGGTTTTCTCCGGGATAGGAAGATAGAAACATAGAAACTACTTACAAGAGTAGGGCCTTTGACTCCCTGAGCCAGCACCGCCTTTCAACATGATCATGGCTGATCATCCAAAATCAGTACCCGTTCCTGCTTTCTTCCCATATCCCCTCATTCCGTAACCTCTAATAGCTCAATCTAACTCTCTCGAATACATCAAAGTGTTGGAGGGTCTCAGGTTTGCTCCCACACTCCAGAGACATACAGGTTTGTAGGTTATTTGGTAAAATTGTAAATTTTCCCTCGTGTGTGTAGGATGGTGTATGTGTGCGGGGATCGTTGGTCGGCATGGACTTGGTGGGCCGAAGGGCCTGTTTCCATGCTGTATCTCAAAATGAAATTAAAAACTAAACAAATAATAAAATAAACAATACAAGATCCTGGTAGCAGCATATTATCCTTATCAGACGTTTTTTAACGTCTGACAGTAGCTTAAAGTGGGGAGAAGATTTTTCCACCAGTGGGGTGGTCTAAGACCAGAGGCTTCAGGCGGGGCTGTCGGGGGCCTGTGGGGGAGGGGTGAGCATCCTGCGGTCATGGGAGGGCAACGGCTTCAGGCAGTGGCCAGTGTGGGGCGTGCTTCCTGGGGGGCTAGTATGGGTGTTGTGGGCCGAAGGAACTGGGTTCCAGAGGGCTAGTTTTGACATTGTGGGCCGAATGGATTCTTGGACTCACAGTTCACTCACGGCTGGTGGAATCATAGTTCACTCACTCACGGCTGGTGGACTCGCACTCCCCACTGGACACTGCCTAAAGTCGTGCCCCTCCCCAGGCTGCAGGACGCTTCACCCACCGGCCCCCGACAGCCTCCGCCTGAAGCCGAGCCCCTTCCCCGGTTTCAGAACGCAACCAGAGACACACCAAGAAAGAATGGACTGAAGAAATCTCCTCTTTAACGTTTAAATTGTTGTTATATTTTAGGAGTTATTCACATTTTAAGCTTTAATAAATCCCTTTTCCACTTGCCCTGCCCCTCAGCTACACCTGTGCAGTAATACCTGCGTATTCTACATAACAATGGGAACCTAATAGGCGGGAATGGCTGTGGTGTCGGAGAGCCGCTAACAGTGGATGGGGGGGGGGGGCGGGGGGTGGGGGGGGGGTTGAGGGGGGGATGGAATGCGTGCGTGGGGGTGGGGAAGGGCAAGGGGCAGATTGGGGGGGTGAGAGGAGGAGGGGGAGATCAGGGGCGTCACAATGGGAACCCGTCAGCCGCGCCTGCGCAGTTGAGGGCTATGCGTGAGTGGTGGAATATTGGAATTGATGGAGTGGTGAAATATTGCGTTGTGGGACCAGGCCTACTGTGTGAGAATGGGACCCAACGGGTCCCACTTAGTCTAGTAACCCTCTAAACCTATCATATCCATGTACCTGTCCAAATGTACATTAAATGTTATGACTATACCTACCTCAACTCACTGCTCCAGCAACACGTTACATATACCTACCATCCTCTATGTTAAAAAACTTACTGCTCAGGTTCCTATTTAATCTTTCCCCCCTCATCTTAAATCTATGTCCTTTAGTTATCGATTCCCTTGCTCTGGGCAAGGCATTTATTGTATCAACTGTGCAGTTGTTCTATCATTTCTCATCCTCAATTGAATCATTCTGCTTTCTGTGTTTAGTTCTGCAATTTGATCAAAGGTACAATTAGAAGGTTGAAGGAGTTGCATATTTTGTCAACCCCCACATACTGGTCACAAACAACGTGGATTAGTGAAGGAGGAATTTGTGCATCTAATCCTGAAGGTTAACTGCCAGTGGCCTTTCAATAGATACTGCAGAGAGAGAGATAAAATGCATCATGCTCCAGCGCAAAGAGATTATAGCAGAAGGCCCCACTGTTTTGTTAATTTAGCGGCCTATGAGACCCCAGGGGAATCCTCTTATGCATCCTCATTACCAATACAATGGTGTATTTTTGTGTAATTGCTTTGCAGTGGTACAGCCACAATGTAATCTCTGGGTATAGAATGTGATATTTACGAAGCTCATTCAGAGTATCATACTTTCAGTCAACACTTCATCTGCTAATTTCTCCTGTGTTTAAATAAACATCTTAAATTTGCAAAGAACAAATCCCAGATAAATGTTTTTGCACAAGAAGGTAAAGTGATGAAATGGAGTGTTAATTGGTGGAATCTGTAGAGGAAAATTAGAAAAGTGTGATCATAGATCAACAGCTTTAGTGTAGTTTAATTTAGAGATACAGCGCGGAATCACCGAGGTCGTGCCGACCTGCGATCCCCACACATTAACATTATCCTACACACCAGGGACGATTTACAATTGTACCAAGCCAATTAGCCTACAAACGTGAACATCTTTGGAGTGTGGGAGGAAACCCGAACTCCTGGAGAAAACCCATGCAGGCCACAGGAAAAATGTACAGACATGTACAGACAGCACCCACAATCAAGATCAAACCCAGGTCTTTGGTGCTGTAAAGCCACTGTGCTGACCCAACTTTCTCACTGGGTGAACTCTCTTTTGGGGCACACGTTAGTGACCAAAATGAATGAATAACTTATTTTTGACTATATTCATATGGTGTCTCTGTTACTCTTGCAGACTTCACTGCAGCATGGCTTTGTATGAGTGAGTTACAACATTCCCACATCACACCTACACTGACATTCAGCATTGCTGCATTATTATTCCTCCTCGCTGTGGAAAGCAATTAGGTGAATGCTAACTGTGACACCAAGGATATTTATAAACACATGAAAGAATTTACTGCGTAACAATTCCTTGCTGGTTTATTCAAGGTACACACATTTCAGTCATTTGATTTTTCAACTGTTTCAGCAGGAGGGGGTATACTGGGGGGTCTTCAAGTTAGCTCATGGAAGACTGGTAAGATCATATTAAAACTCTTCCCGAGCTTACCTTTTCCAATTTGGTACCAGATCTGACAAAGGTTTATGAGGTGTAAAGAAGAGGTTTTGATGCACTGAGGAAATCCATGACTGAGTACTGGCAGAAGATCAGAAGGTACTGGAAATTTGAAATAAACAAAAAAGTAAATGCTGGGGGAAAAAAATCAGCATCTGTAGAGCTAGAATCATGGTCAATGTTTCAAGTCAGTGCAAGTGTAAGACTAGTGGGTCAGTAATTTATTTGATATACAAATTGTTTTCTTCTATGCTAATTCCTATAATAAAGTCAGCTCATAAACTGTAAAGTATTTGGTTTCAATCCTGCTCTTGTCTGAAATAAGATGGGGGCAGACAACACCAGTAAGACTGCAGCCTGATACTTCACTCAAAGGAAGGTACCCTTTGTTGAGAGATAGAAACAAGTAACCCTAGATGCTGGTTTATAAATAAGGACCCAAAGTGCTGCAGTGGGTCAGGCAACATCTGTGGAGAACATGCATAAGTAACATTCCGGGTCAGGATCCTTCTTCACCTTTTATTGTTAAGAGGTCGTTGCCTGAAAAAGTAAAGGTAAAACACCTTGGAAGTATTTTATCATAAAATGAAACATAAACAAAATTGAAAATGAACGCGAAAGAGGGCAGTGGAGGCCAAATCACTGGATGGAGTCAAGGGATATGGGGAGAAGGCAGGCACGGGTTATTGATAGGGGATGATCAGCCATCATCACAATGAATGGCGGTGCTGGCTCGAAGGGCTGAATGGCCTCTTGCACCTATTTTCTATGTTTCTATGAAAGAGATAGTAAATCCATTCTTTCAGGAGAACAGATTCATCATATTCTTCCAAAGAGGACAGAAATGGGTGATTTCAAGATTATCACTGGGCTCTCCTCCAGTGATTTAGTAGAAATTAAACTTGAAACTGCAAAAGAAGGCTGATGGTTACCGAGCAAGCCCCACTACAAACATGCAATTAAAAATGGAAATGATTGATAATATTGTTAAAGGAATTGCAATGAATGACCAGTAAATAAGGACATGTGCTCAAAATAAACTATGCCGCTGGGAATAGTTCAATCTTTCACTATTGTGTTTGGTAACTGGGTAAAGGGAGCAAGGTGGACCACTGAGAGCCAGGAGGAACAGCGAGAGTGAAGATAGGGAACCACGCCACCGAGAGCTACATGGTGGCGGCGCTGCCGAGAATGAAGGATGGACCCAGCGGGGCGCTGTCGAGTAAGGAGGGGGGGACCCAGCATGGGTTTGTCGAGAACGATAGGGGAACGATAGGGGAACGCCGAGAGTGATGGATGGACCCTGGAGTGGGACACCTGGAATGAAGGGGGACTCAGCGGGGAACACCTGTGACCACGTGCGGCGACAGGGCTGGTTCGCCACTGCGAATTGTAGATAAAACTGTTCGATTCACTTTTTGTAACTTGTCAGTGCCAGAAACGTGGTGATTCTTATGTACTGCCTCGCTGAGGTCTGCTGGATGATTTTACCGGGTTTCATGCAGAACAAAGCATTTCACTGCACCTAGGTACATGTGACAATAAAGTATAATTGAATTCATTGGGATTGGTTCACTCACCATTGGAATATCCTTATAACCATAAACATCTGATCTGTGTGTGTGTGTGTGTGTGTGTGTGTGTGTGTGTGTGTGTGTGTGTGTGTGTGTGTGTGTGTGTGTGTGTGTGTGTGTGTGTGTGTGTGTGTGTGTGTGTGTGTGTGTGTGTGTGTGTGTGTGTGTGTGTGTGTGTGTGTGTGTGTGTGTGTGTGTGTGTGTGTGTGTGTGTGTGTGTGTGTGTGTGTGTGTGTGTGTGATTACATCTACTCAAAGAAACAACGTGCTGACGGTTACATTTTTAGATATTCCGGTAGAGATTTATCCTGTGAAATCAAAAATCGCCTTATCTGAAAATTTCATGCATTATTTCTCCAGTTATTTATGAAAATGTTCACAAATCTCAAATAACTTAGAAAACAAACGAGATGGTCTCGTTGATGACGTCACAATGGATCTGACTGCCTGCACAGAGAGTGGTGAATCTGTGGAATTCTCTGCCACAGAAGGTAGTTGAGGCCAGTTCATTGGCTAGATTTAAGAGGGAGTTAGATGTGGCCCTTGTGGCTAAAGGGATCTGGGGGTATGGAGAGAAGGCAGGTATGGGATATTGATTTGGATGATCAGCCATGATCATACTGAATGGCGGTGCAGGCTCGAAGGGCCGAATGGCCTACTCCTGCACCTACTTTCTATGTTTGTATGTTTCTATGAGTGACGTCACCCCTGTTATGTCTTCTGTACTTCTTGCCTTCTTAACTTTTACTTCTTTAAATTTGTCACTTAGTGTTTTGAATGAATAATATTAATATAATATAATATAATATCAAGGTGTGGGTTAATGTGCGTGTGTGGGGGGTGGTTAGTATGTGTGTGATGCCGAAGGCCCCCCCACCCCTTCCGCAACTGCGCATTGAGAGGACGGGAGCCAACGGGTCCCACTTTGTCCAGTATTTGTTAAAAGTCTTCATGCTGGAATGTTCAGCAAGTGGTTTGATTAATTGCATACTGTACATTTTACCAGGGAGTTATAACTCTTGACTAATATTTCATGTCACTTACTACTACTCAGTAAAATCATGGTCATGATTTTAAACTGAAAACTGCAGGTATTATTTGAGCTTTTCAACACTGTCATCTTGTGGTTACTGTAAGGAAGAACACCAGGATATTCTGTAAATGCATGGATGTGGGAATAATACTTACAGCCCACATATGAATACATACTTGCTTCCTCTGTTTCAGAAAAAAGAGGATATTTCAAAAGAAAAGTAAGAACATTACTGGCCACAACTGGGCTGCCCTTTATAGCTGGTGTTAAATAAACCCAGCAATCTTTTTCTCAAGAAGAAAGCTGGATCATACGTACATGGACTGTGGATCACAGTCTGACTCAACTCTCAGTACTTAAACGCCACAAGCAATTCTGTTTTATATGTGCCTTTGTTACTACTTAGAGCTTTGTGCACATGCTGTGAGTCTAAATAAGTGGCGATCTTGTGGTTACTGTCAGTAATAACACTGGGTTTTTCTGTAAAGTGATCATGTGAAGAATCAAAGAAAAACCATAACACTACTAACATCAGACCCTTGTGATGTGCAGGACGATACGGACATGGATTTGAAATGTTCATTCTCAGGTTTGACCTGACTCTGGACATTATCAAAATGGAAACCAATCTCTGATTCCTTAGAAGAGTGAGGAAATCCATGCATCACTGCATTCTCAATCGAAAAAAAAGTCACAAAGTGCTGGAGTAACTCAAGGGGTCACCCAGCATTTCTGGAGACCATGACAAAGTGACGTTTTGTGTTGGGAGCCTTCAGAATATGGAATCCTTGACTACAGAATACTCCATTGAATTTCCAACAAGTGTTTGCTGGAGTGCATGCTGATAGTTGCATCACTGCCTGCTTTGGTAACTCAAATGTCCAGGAATGAAAGAAGGCTGCAGAAAGTGGGTAGACCTTGCCCGGTCCATCATATGATCTGACCTCCCCACCAATGAAGAGATCTACTGGAGCCACTCCATCAAAAGGGAAGCTAATATCTTCAAAGATCCACATGACCCTGGCCTCATCTCATTGCTACCAATGGGGAAAGTGGTACGGGAGCCTGAGAGCTGTGACCTCCAGGTTCAAGAACAGCTACATCCCAGCAAGTAGCAGGTTTGTGAACATACTGCTTACGTCTAATCATAACTCTGCCTCAGCAACGATCCACTATCGACTTTATAATTGTTTGCACAATGCACTATGTTGTTGCAATACAATGGTCTGCTTACCAAGTATTTCCGATTCGCAATTTATTGAATTATTGATTATATTATCTTTATTTGTTGTGTATTATGTAACTTGTAAGAATTTAATTGTTCCGTTCCTGTATACAGAGAACACGATGACGCTCAACCCAGGTGACTATTTGCATGCTAGCCACAGAAGCATAGAAACATAGAAACATAGAAACATAGAAATTAGGTGCAGGAGTAGGCCATTCGGCCCTTCGAGCCTGCACCACCATTCAATATGATCATGGCTGATCATCCAACTCAGTATCCTGTGCCTGCCTTCTCTCCATACCCCCTGATCCCTTTAACCACAAGGGCCACATCTAATTCCCTCTTAAATATAGCCAATGAACTGGCCTCAACTACCTTCTGTGGCAGAGAATTCCAGAGATTCACCACTTTCTGTGTAAAAAATGTTTTTCTCATCTCGGTCCTAAAAGATTTCCCCCTTATCCCTAAACTGTGACCCCTTGTTCTGGACTTCCCCAGCATCAGGAACAATCTTCCTGCATCTAGCCTGTCCAACCCCTTAAGAATTTTGTAAGTTTCTATAAGATCCCCCCTCAATCTTCTAAATTCTAGCGAGTACAAGCCGAGTCTATCCAGTCTTTCTTCATATGAAAGTCCTGACATCCCAGGAATCAGTCTGGTGAACCTTCTCTGTACTCCCTCTATGGCAAGAATGTCTTTCCTCAGATTAGGAGATCAAAACTGTACGCAATACTCCAGGTGTGGTCTCACCAAGACCCTGTACAACTGCAGTAGAACCTCCCTGCTCCTATACTCAAATCCTTTTGCTATGAATGCTAACATACCATTCGCTTTCTACAATCGCTCCACATTCTTAAATCTCTATTCCTACAGCAACAATTTTTACTTTAACTATGATCTTCTTAAACTCCAATCAGATACCCTCGGACTATCTTTGATCGGACTTTACTGGCTTTACCTCACACTAAACATTATTCCCTTACACAGTAAATGGCTCGATTGTTCTCATGTATTGTCTTTCCGCTGACTTGATAGCACACAAAGAAAAGTGCATGTGACAACTATCTCAGTGCATGTGACAATAAACTATACTAAATTAAACTTAACGAAACACGACAACTAAATATTCTTTACTCTTGACCCTCTTGTACATACACGAGTCAGATTCAGATTCAGATTCAATTTAATTGTCATTGTCAGTGTACAGTACAGAGACAACGAAATGCATTAAACAACGAAATGCAGTGACTACAACATCCCAAGACTTCCCAATCCTTACTGTCTGTTTGTCAAACTGACCTTGCCCGTAACCCCGCCAAACCTAACCCCACAAAACTCATCATGAATGATATTCTCAAATTTGATTGAACATCCATATTCTGGTGTCTCACTCTTGTGACCAGGTTTTCAAAAGTAACAGCAGATAAATCTTTGACCTGAAATGTTAATTCGTAAGTTCATAAGTTCATTATTTGTCGGAGCAGTAGTAGACCACACGACCCATCAAAGATCACTCCGCCATTCAATCATGGCTGATCTATCTTTCCCTCTCAACCCCATTCTCCTACCTTCTCTTTCTTACCCCAGACACTGTACTAATCAAGAACCTAGCAATCTCCACCCTTAAAAATATCCATTGACGGCCTCCATCGCCTTTTGTGGCAATGAATTCCAAAGATTCACCGGTCTCTGACAAAATAAATTCCTCCTCATCTACTTTTTAAAGGTGCATCCTTTTATTCTGAGGTTATAGTCTCTGGTCCTAGACTCTCTCACTAGTGGAAACATCCTCTCCACATCCACTATATCCAAGCCTTTCACTAACAGGTTGAAGCTCACTCTCTCTCGCTCTATCTACAAAATGCTGTCTGGTTTTGCCACCATTTTGTGCTGTTATTTCAGAAAGTAAGTTTTCAAAGAGATTTTACTGTGGTTTTGTTATCATATTTTTAACAAAAGATCTTGACGAGTTTATTTTCTTCTCATGCATTATCACAGTGCATGTGCAGATTCCATTAAAATCTGAAAGCCTTTCTCAATTGCAGGGTCTAAGGCATGCTGTGCTTGATGCATGAACAATGGTTAAATGAATTGATATTTAAATTGTCATATTCAAACAAGAAACTTCCAAGTGTGTTTGGCACGATATTCGGGATACTTAAGTGCTTAAGATGATTCACAGTCAATTTAAGGTTGTGAATAATTTAATGAGGTTAGGAGGATTCTTAGACATAAATTGGCATCTTCTTTGAAGCTCTTTCACAAATTCTGCACC